>NC_052128.1:6250906-6262536 GCF_012273895.1 Zerene cesonia | reverse complement strand
TTCACGTACAGCAGGAACGTGAAGTGCTCGATTATGATGTCCACGCGCTCGATTATGTCGTCTGCAACGGGCCGCTCGCTTTACTCTACATTCATCTTATGAAGAGAAAACTAATTTTTTTTTTTACTTTTCAACAAAAATTGGACAAATAAGTAACTTAAAAAAATAACGTTTGTATAAAAAATTAGTCGCTCGTGTAACTATAATCACCACTTTTTATTTTTCATCCTCTTCAATTGAACGAAAGATATTTCATTCAACTACCTTAATTTCAGCTGCCAACTTCACACAGATCCATTTATCTCCAATTAAACTTCAGCACCTGGATGACCGAGCTTTGCGTTTGCGGTTTAACTTCGTGATGTTAGATTGTTTATAAGCGTTTTTTCCAAGATCGTTTAGGCATTTTTAAGTGAACACGTGCATTAAGAAGACACAAAACAATATAAACAATTAGTCTAACCTCAAAGCAAACACTCATTGACTTCGTTACTTAACAACGCCATCTGCTGGAACTTTAATTATTCGCCAAAAAATAGTATAAGTATTATTATTCGCCAATAGATGTCAGGAAGAGTCGCTAAGTTAAGTTTAAGTCGATAAAACACGAATATGACATTTTCTAAAAAAGATTCCTAGCTAGATCGATTTATCGCCCCCGAAACCCCCAATATACTAAATTACATGAAAATCGTTGGAGCCGATTCCGAGATTCCAATTAAATATATATATATATATATATACATACAAGAATTGCTCGTTTAATGGTAAAAAATAATAAAATTTCCATTCAAAATCGTCACTCAACATACCGTTAGGCTCAGTCTCGGCCATGCTCCGTATGAACAGCTTGACGAACCACTCGAGCGAGTACTGGTACATGGGGTCCACGTTGGCCATCCCGGAGAGGCAGAAGAACAGGATCTGGCCGCGGTTCGCGACCGGCACGTAGCCGAGACGCGCCTCGTCTATCTCCTCCGAGGTCTTTTCTATATCTTCTACTTTTATCTATTGGTGTAAGAGATTTTAATTTAGATTTCATTTAGTGGGGACACATTTGATGAGTTTTTTTTTAATTAATTAACTTCTACTTGTTTTGAAAAGTACAAGGGTTGACATATAATCTCAGTATCAAATAAATGAGAATGAAATAATTAAAAATTTAAGTATAAATAAAAAAATAGGAAAAGTCACGTCAGTCTTCTCTAGTATTTCTCTAGTAAATCTTTCTCTAGTATTTTTTTTTACTTTATATTTTCTTTACTTGTAATAATTTAACTTCGGAATCAACATTATTTAAAAAATATAAATTTTAGCTACAAACAATACTACTCTTTGAATTGAATAAGGCTCAGACAATCTCACCAAAATCTCAGCACTCTTGATCTTAATGGCTTCCAGGGTGAGAATCAGCGGCAAATCATCCACCGGCGAGCCCTCGCTGTTGGACAGCCCGTACAAGATGGCCGACTGCATCTCGGCGAGCTGAGACGACATCTGCGCCCGCGAGACTATCAACTGCCCGCGGAGTTCCTCGAGGTCCGGCCGCTCTTGGGCCACTACTATTGACAATAGCTGCTCCGCTAGCCCACTGGACGTATATAGAACGGATTTTATGATCGATGATTTAATTCTCCTATAAATATGTCAATATGTTGTTTGATTGTCATAATACTAGTTGAATACATCCATAAGCATGTTTATTTGTTGTCCATTTTATTTTTTTTCTCTCCGGATAAGTAGTGAATAATATGCACTACAAATAGTGACAGCATATTATTTGGATTTAAGATAGAACTACAAACTGTTTAGCAGTTTGGCGAAATTTTTGTTAAAACAAACTTATATTGTATAAAAATTAAATTAATTAATAAAAAAAAAAAAGAAGAGAGGGACACCTACTACGGTGGAAATACTTTTTTTGTATCTGATTGTCGCCACAGTTTCATAAAGATACAATAATCAGTTCGAAAGCAATTATGTAAACATACAAAGGCTTGTCACCATTATAGAACTATATCTGAAATTACAGTAATTACAAGAAAATAGCATGATGGTAATTTTGCCAATTCATGAAGATTGTGGTAGACAAACCTGGGCACCAGCGCGAAGTTAACGATCTGCACTTTAACAGATGTCTCTGGTGTGTACCGCGGGTTGGGCAGCTTCGTGGTGATGTAGAGCCGGAAGCCGGGCATGTATGGGATCAAAGAGTCACCCAGCTTCAGCACCAGCTGGCCCGCTTGCCGGAAGTATTGGCGCTGGGTGTGGGTATTGTCAATGAAATGTCTGATTTTGACGTGATGATGAATCGATTTTAGATAACTAGAACAGTTTTTTTATTATTACTTTCAATGTTAGCACTTTTGAAGTATAATATTGATCGCAAAGATCTATCACAGCAATCGGCCTTTTTTTTTGCAATTTGTCCTGAACATCCGTTCATAAAATTTAATTTGGTACATGGAAATAAAATTTGGTACATAGACAGCTGGACAACTGGAATAACATATAGGCAAATTTTTATCCCGATATTCTTACGGGATACGGAATTACGCGGGTGAAACCGCGAGGTGCAGCTAGTAATTAATAAAACACTCTGCAAATACATTTCTGTAGTCTAATATAGATCCAAATCGATCAATTAAAAAACGTTGTTTTACTTTGAAAGATGAAAGTATCTCATCTTCTACTCATTATAACAATTGTCTGATAGCTCTGTCAAACATAAATGTATAAAATCTGTGTAAATATGGACAAAGCATCTACAGAAGTTTACAAAAGAAAATAATAATAAGGACTGAAGTTAAAACCTTCAGCACTGGATCCAAAGCCGGGTCCAGCTCTTGCCCCACATTCTCCAGGAGGACAGGTTTGCCAAATCTAAGCGCAGACTCAAAGTTACGTAGGAGATCTCTGTCATTAGGTTTGCAAACCACCAAACCTTCGATTTTACCCTAGTTTAAAAGAACATCGATTAATTATTGAAGAGTTCATTATAAATACTCAAGGAAATTTTGAAGGAATTTCACCAACGTGTGTAACATGAGGCAAATTTACATATTACCCAACGACAGTTGTACAGTGTGTATGTACGTATGTTTATCAGTTCGTGTTTGTATAGTGCATATGTCTGTGACTGTGCGTGCATGTGTTTGCGAGTGTGTGTATTTACGTGTGTGCGTGTTTGTGAGTGTGCGTGTTTGCGAGTGCGTGTGTTTGCGAGTGTGCGTGTTTGCGAGTGTGTGTACTTGCGTGTGTGCGTGTTTGTGAGTGTACGTGTTTGCGAGTGTGCCTGTTTGCGAGTGCGTGTGTTTGCGAGTGTGCGTGTTTGCGAGTGTGTGTATTTGCGTGTGTGCGTGTTTGTGAGTGTGCATGTTTGCGAGTGTGCCTGTTTGCGAGTGCGTGTGTTTGCGTGGTTACCATGGCGCGTATCCACTTGTTGGCCTGCGTCTGCGGGTCGATGATGAGCGGCCAGCGGCGCGAGTTGGACATCAGCACGGCAGACTCCACTGACAGCGGGTCGCGCGGCAAACCGTACATCTGCCAGTTCCTAAAACGAAATGTTTAGAAAATACACACTCGTACATATATGCGAAAAATAACGAAAATTAACAAAAATAACTTTAGAGCAATAAAATAGCACATCATAAACCTTATCAAGACAGCATCCCCGAGGATCGAGAGTGGAGTGCCGCCGTGCGTGTGAGGCACCTCCACTTCCTATTCAAGTAAAATAAATCACGATTCAGTCCCTTTTCTTGTTTTTAAGCAAGTTACAATAAAAAAGTTATATTACACCTGAATCCACTACAACAATCCACCTAAAATCCCTTGTATTACCTCCATATGATTGATCCATTCAGCCAACAGTTCTCGACGATACTCATCCGTGAATGGAGTTATGTAACCAACAGCACCTGGATGAATGTACAGGATTTTACGTACGAGTAACAATGTTTTAATTATTGAGATCGCCGAGATTCAAAATTAATTAGGTCTATAGTTGGAGAAGGCTAAAAATCCCAAAATTAATAAATCATCGGTACTCCAAGCATTGAAATGAAATATTATGATGAAATAGAAGAAAATTACCTGTAAATATCACTTTTAAGACTTAGAAGTTATATTTACAGGTAATTTTATTGAAAGGCAATGATAATTCTGTAATGGTGATTAAAAGTTGAACGCCTAATGTGAAAAATATTTCTATTATCGAATGTTCTGACGAGTTACTATAAATAAAGGCGCATGTAACATAGCACATAATGAGAATTCTGGACCTCTAGTTTTAATTCTCACAAACTAACCAAAACACCAAGAACATCATTAATGGTAAAAATACAAAATGGCAACTAACAAGCGCTTATGAGTATGTCTCCCATGAGGTTAATGATGGCTATGTCCAGCTCTTTGATAGTCCTGATCCAACGGACACGTTCACTCGACAGACCGTTCAGAAGTCTATAATAAGAAAATTGTGTCAACAATTGTTCTATATGCTATTTATATGGTTTGGGAAAATATAAAATCATTATTGTGTTGATTGAATTTTAATGCTGTCAGTTTCGCTTTTTTGTTGCTACGAAGTTGAAAACGTTGGATCTACACTCACAGCATACGATATATGTTATCATTTACCAAGAAACTCGGTTATAAGTTATGAAAACACTGCCTATATGATAATAACGAGGTGTACCTTTTCTTTGTAAAAAAAGATCTAGCTATTCCTGCCCATGATTATAACGATAACTAATATTAATCATAAAGCCGCTAATATTCCAGTTACCTGTTAGCACGATCCATCCTTGCCAAGCACTGGTTGATGTCTTCTTCCATCTTCCTCTTCTCTTCTTCCTTCTCTTGCAGGTATGCGTTGAGTTTCGCGATGCCTTCGAGGAGAGCTTGCATCTTGGCTTTTGCGTTCGCGAGCATTGCTTAAATGGATAGGATAGGGGAAAATGGTAATTTTGCTGAATTTAAAAGTTTATAGCTTTTGTTAAAATATGTGTTTGGATAACTCAATATTATGATACAAACAGAAGCGTTTTGATGGAACTTTTTTTATAACCTAACCGCTTAGCTATTAGGTTCGATAATGTTTTGTATAATATAGTACAATTATATTGTGTAATTTAAACACGTCATAAGTACAGAAATAATGCAATATTGATGTAGCTAATCAGAGTAAGACCGTATAAAAGCATTTTATCAAATAACAATAGCACCGAAAAATGTATCCCTTTAGTGTTTTTCGAATAGAAAAGAAACAAGTACGTATATGAATAAAGTATAATTAATGTATCACGCATACCCTCGACGGCAGCGAGCTCCTTGGTGGCGCGCTCGAGCGCCTCCTTCTTGGGCGCGACCGCCTTGTTGACGTGGTAGAACTTGTACATCGCGTGCACCCACATGCACAGCGACATGCACGCCTTCGACACCTGCCGAGTGGACAAACTGAGGAGATTAAACATTTGATTCTCTTTACATTTATTTAAAATTACAATTGGTGAGAATATTTGTTTAACGGATATATGTTTAACGGATTTTAAACGCGATTTATTAAATATATTACTAACCCGGGCTGTGAACACTTTACAGCGAGTGTGGTTACGGGGGGGCTTCAGTTAATTTTATTATATTAAAAAATAAATCGCGTTTAAAATCCGTTAAAAAGTTTTAAATTTCTAAATGTCTAATACTCGCGTAAAATCAAACAAGAAAATAGTAGAGATATTATTGTTTAATGAAACTGTGTTTCACATTCTTGAAATAGTAGAACATATAGACTAAAATAAAATACTTTCCATAGAAGTTCAGCGTTGTGAATAACGCTACACTATGAAGAAAAAATATTACGCTTCCCTTCCAGCTTTGAAAACTATAAACGATTATACTACAAAAAAATTAATAAAAAATTATAGTAGTACCTAGTAATATTCTTCTTATATTATTTCTCAGATTATTTTTCTACTTCAATGTTGATAGAATTAAATTGTGTTATAATTTTGTCATATTTCATGAAAATTGACACATTAGTAGGAAATTGCGTCACTTATATAACCTACTTCCTATTTCATTCTCTATATACTTAATTTTATCCTATAATAGATTGTAATAACCTTGGAAATCTTCATGGGCTCATAGTTGGGATCGACGACGAACCGCTTCAGCTTCTTGATCATATCCTCGGTGATGGACTCCTTGTCGAACTTCATCAGTGAGTCCAGGAACGCGGTCGGGTCCGACAGCATCGCGGAGCCCGGCTTCCAGTAGTTCAGCACCTTCTCGCCGAACGACGCACCCGGCTCCTGCAAGTGCGGAGCATCATGTAAAACAAACGATTTTTCTTCAAGCACTATCCTATGCCAATTTCAGAGCGATATTGCTCTATCGTACTCAAATTAAGTAACTAACGCGACCTTCATTTATAAGTATATAGATAACTAGCTGCGCCCCGCGGTTTCACCCGCGTATGTCTGTATCCCGTACGAATATCGGGATAAAAAGCCATTACCTATGTGTTATTCCAGTTGTCCAGCTATCTACGTACCCAATTTCATTGCGATCGATGCAGTAATTTTTGCGTGAAAGAGTAACATACATACACATACATCCATCCTAACAAACTAACAACCATTTATAATACTAGTAGGTCATATAAGGTATTTTATGGTATGCTAAGTGAATGCACCTTATAGCACGCACCTTTATCGGCTTGATATCGAAGACGACGCAGAGCGACTCGATGACGAGCACGACGCCGGCGGGCGGCTTCTTCATGGCCTTCACCTCGACCACGTCGTTGCGGTTGAGCTCCTGCAGCGCCTTCTCCGCCGCGCGCAGCGCCGGCATCGCCTCGTCTGCGCACACACACGCGCATGCGCACACACACGCGCATGCGCACACACACACGCGCATGCGCACACACACACGCGCATGCGCACACACACACACGCGCATGCGCACAAATACACGCGCATGCGCACACACACACGCGCATGCGCACACACACACGCGCATGCGCACACATACACGCGCATGCGCACATACACACGCGCATGCGCACGCGCACATCGAACCACTCGCTTTGTGCTTACAGCTTGCGTTGTGTCTTTATTTTTTAAGGATTCCGAACAAAAAAAACGGAATCCTATTACTTAGATTTCACTGTCGGTCTGTCTCTCTGTCTGTTTGTCTGTCTATTCACAAGTTTTATTTATTTATTAATTTTAGGTTCATCAGTTGCTGTTGCATCAATAATATCTATCGTCTATACAAGAAAAAAGTTGAGTCTTACACATTACATGCACAACAATTAAAGATAAACACAACATTCAGAATAATAATATACACGTCTTATATTGTACCTAAATCTCTCTGTGCATCTTCCGCCATCGCAGTGGTCTCTTTCGCCATTTTTTCAGCTACCGCTTGTTCTTTCTCCACTTTTATCCGCGCTTCTTCGGCTATCGCCTGTGCAATGTTAATCAATTATATCCACTGTCTCGTTGTCACGACATAATATGAAAGAATCTAAATATTCTACTCACAGTATCAATAGCGATCTGGTCAATAACTTTTTTGGTCTCCTCTGCCGCCCTCTCCATCAAAGGCTTCAATTCCGCCAGTTCTATTTGCAACTGCTTTACTTCCACTTCCGTTTGGTTCAGTTTGTTCAATCCTGAAATTGTATACAGACAAATGTGCAAGTCAAACAGAATCTGGTCAAGTCGAAATCCAGGACTTACCTGTCTTCAGCGCGTTGGACTCTTGCAGGATCGCATTCTGTTTCTTCCTGAACATCTCGGCATACGCCGCCAGCATCTCCATGTAGGACATGGGCGTGACGTAGTTCAGGCGGTTCAGCTGCGAGAGGAACCGCGCGCTCGCCTCCACCACGCTCTGGTGCACGAAGCAGCACACCGACTGGACGCGCGGTGCTCATTAATTCAGAATTAATAATGAAGCTAATTAAATAATGTACAAGAACTGACGGCGATCTAATTCGTAATAGAAGAGTTCAATTAGCATCTAAACTAATTGATAGATAGATAATACTTTATTGCACACAAAAATTTACAGAAAAAACATATATAAAACATTATATATATTGTGAGAAGTCTTATTAGAGTTTTGTGTCAGTGAGAAATAATAACTATTAAAACTATGTATCGAATTTTAAAATTTAATCAGTAGAAAGCTAAGTTATTACCAAACGATAGAACCAATGCAATCCTAAAACAGCGAACTAAAGTCATATTTATATGATTACAATACACTGGCAGCTCACCACCATGGAGGCGATGACCTCATCAGTGGTCTGCAGCTCGTCCATGTGCTGGAAGAAGTGCGTGGCGACGGAGTCGAGCGCGGAGCGCGGCCACTCGCTGAACCAGTCGATGGTGCAGCAGTTCACCAGCGACGGGAACTGCCGCAGCCGCGCGCGGAATATCTGCCGCGCGGTCGTTGTGGGGCGTTACTGTCTTTGGTACGTTTCGATTGGGAAATATTTGATTTTTGTTGTTGCTTATTTAAAATAGTTATGTTTTATTGATGCATATTTATTTACAGTCGATGTATTTTTGTTACCTATTTGGAACAACTGTATTTTGTGGGTGTTTTTTTTTTATTTATTTCAAGTTCACCAACAGATTTAATAGATTACATCGAGTAAACATGACAATTAAGTGAGACCTAAATGTATACCTTTAATTTACTTAATTAATAATAGTAAATATCGTTTTTTTATTACTTATGATTTTGTCTATATTTATGAATCCAGAGTATTTGCATTAATGTGTCTCATTAATGCAAATACTCTGGATTCAGCAGGATTGCCGCACCTCGCCCACGGGGCTCATGACGACGACGATGTGCAGGTTGCTGCGCACGCGCCGCTGGTAGCACGCGAACAGGTTGGCCTTGGTGGCGGCCAGCCCCAGCTCCATCACGGCGTGACGCACCGACACGTACACGCGGTCCAGGTCCTCCGCCTCGTAGATGTTGGGCACGTCGCCCGAGCTCAGGATGTTGTTCAGGTCCTCGAGGAACGACTCCATTTTTATCTAAATATATATAAAACTCTCGTGTCACAGTTTTCGCTGCCATACTCCTCCGAAACGGCTTGACCGATTTTGATGAAATTTTTTATGCTTATCCGGTATCTATGAGAATCGGCCAACATCTTTTTTTCGTACCCCTAAATTATAGGAGTAAGGCAGAACAGCGTTTGCCGGATGCAGCTAGTGTAAATATAAAATAAAGTTTATTTCAACCAAGGAGAAACACACTTTAGACATCGAGTTACACAAATTATGTAAATACATTAAGTTTTATTGTAAAATTTTTAAAAAATGATGGCTGTGGTATGTTAAACCTGGCCACATCACTGTGAGAAGTAACGGAACCTGCGCGTCAGAGAACAAGAAGACGATGCCCCTGTTGTCGGCGCCAGCCTTCATCATGGTCTGCTTGAGGTCGTCGCGCCACTCCGACTGGCCGTACGCCTTCGTGATCTCGATCTGGATGCACTGCAGCTCCGACATGTTGGCCGCGAGGCGCGACAGCGATTGGCGACCTGGATTATTTGTTTAGTTTAGAAGCATCACCATTAATGTTACCAGTAATTGTTGGCACTATCGTCTGAATCATCATAAATTTTACCTCTATCATCAAAATAATTATCGTCATTATCAGCAGCATCATCTCCGTTATCACTATTATCTCTATCATCAAAATTATAATTAAAATCGTGATGTTAAAGGTGGCCGCCACAATGTGACAACTAAGTTCACACAATTTAGATTTATGTATTTATGTTTTAATTTTCTACTCTCGGCTTAGCCCATAGTTAAAAATATTAGCAACTGTCACACAAGATTGATACAGCGCCATATATTGGAATTGAAATATTTAGAAGCGTTCGAACTACAAATTATAATGAACCGTCTATAGGGATGTAACTGTGGGATGTACTACTAAAGAAGTCCAGTCCACGTCACTCTGTATCCCCTACAAATGACCTGCACACGGCTGCGTCGCGACATGACACGCAACATAGCAAGTGGGCAGAGTGTGAGAGAGAGAGAGAGAGCGAGAGTACCGGAGCCGCCCATGCCGAGCAGCAGCGCGTTGGCCATGGGCTGGCGCATGATGCGCGCGAGGCGGCACAGGTGCGCCACCGCGTCCTCGAACAGCACCAGCTCCAGCGGCGCCGTGGACGACAGGTTGTACTCGCTCAGGTAGTGCCCGAGCACCTCGTCCAGCTGCGCAGATCCACCATACGTATTTTGTGTGGATTTTTTTTGATGGTCGGAAATTGCACAATTTTCTGAGCAATCAGTTATTTTTGAAATTTTGAGTAAGCATTTCAAGCAGACCTTAATGAAAAATGTTTTGTTTGTTAATGAATTTAATTTCCTTTAATAAAATAACTTCCCGACGTCCGCTTCGATACATTTTCTTCCATATTATTATTCCCCTAATCATCATAATATCTTAATTTATATAATTATTTTTTACGACACATAATAGAAATAGAACAAATAAACATAGCTACAATATTTTTATAACATTAACATTTATAACACGTACGTGTGTGTCAGTTTACGCCAAATTTTTTTGAATTATTTAATATTGCCCATTCGAACCTCATCCTGGTCAGTAATCTCCAAGTACTTCTTATCATCAGCCCCGATGTCCATAAAATCACCGAAGAGCATCAGTCTCCCGCCCACCACATCGCTCGCTTTCTTGCCAAACTCCGTTTTGATCTTCTTGTTAAGAAGACTGTATGTGGTAACAAAAGATGTTTCATCATTATATATACTCCTTTATATTATGCTGGAACTTGGATTTCATAGTTGTTGAAATTAGACCACGTAACTGCCTCGTAAATCGCGAAGAAAAATTAAATTGAATCTGCATTTTTGTTCGACGAATTATGTATGATGTTCCAAATTATTTTCAAGAAGAAAAATCACTGCGTAATAATACTGTATAGCTACATTATTCATATTCAAGTGAAGTCCCGTCAAAATCGAAACATCTAATGAGGCATTTAAAAGAAAATCTACTGTGAATATTTGAAAAATAAAAAAAAATGTTCAAAGCAAAAATTAAATAATGAGGGTAGTTTAAAAAAAGTTCAACAACCCTTTTATGAGTTACGATTTGGCTCGTCCCATTAACGTTTAAGTCCCGTTCATGAGTTACCTATTATTTCAACAATGATAAAAATAATAATTCATCAAAGTTTTAACATACTTGACAAACCACTTGCGGTCCTCGCTATTCACCAGCCTGTCCTGGTACACGCGCTGGTGCTCGTGGTACCACAGACGAATTACGTCATCTTCATCCTGGTATATACCATGAAATGTATCAATGAGGAATACTTTAAGAGTGGTCATGGATTATGTCATGGTAAAATTACAACAGATGTAAGACATATAGAAATAAACAGTTACTTGAGATGACAGAAACCAGTCAAGTCTTTTAAACTACGATAGTATGACCGACAAATGTTTCTAGCTTCGAGTGATACGCATGTATACTTAGTCTGGCCATAAATACTGTTACACTTAATTATAAAAAAATATTACATTTGAATTTCGAATCTGTCA
>NC_052128.1:6227884-6249906 GCF_012273895.1 Zerene cesonia | reverse complement strand
AGTAATAAATGTTATTTGCAGTTAACAATTTTCTTTTTTCTTTATTACAATATTTATGGCAAGACTAGGTATATGATTTAATTAAGGAATCATCATCTGCCTATATATGTTCCCACTGCTGCGAAACAGGCCTCCTAAGAGGGTTCAGGCCATCCACCAAGTTGGCCAAGTGCGGGTTGGCAAGATGTCACTGTCGTAGATTTTTTGTTTAAAGAATGCCTTCCTAAAATTACCTAATTGCTGTAGTTCCATAGAAAAAATATATAATATATGGATGAATTAAGTAACCTTCACAAGATGAGGGTCCATCATTAGGATGCCCTGGAAAACTTTGCTCAAATCCCTGAGATTGAAAGTATAATGGGATTTCGTGGGAGTCGGCAGCAACTCCTCCACCAGCGAGTTGAAAATGTCGATGGAACCCTTGAGGAAGCCATCTTCGCGGATCGAGACCTTTTCGAAGTTACGCGTCCAAGACTTCAGTATCGTGCTGAAGATGCAGTACTGGAATGTTTAAGGTGAAATGTAAGCTTTTGATTAAAATAATATTTGGTGTGTGGAAATGACTGCTCCAAATATCTTTGAATATGATGTGGACATGCATATATGGAAACGTAGTTAAAGAGCGGTTTACATAAAATCACATACATAAGAAAGTCACATTCAGTCATAAGAAAGTTAATCCATAAATGTTCAATTTAGTTAGTCCGTCATCCCTATTGTTCGTCTGTCTTTTAGGTCGTGCGCAGCGGGATTCCAATCGTCACCTTGCTGTTGAACTCCATCTCGGTGAAGGAGATGTAGTGGAAGTGGCGCATGAGCCGCATGGTGACGGGGTTGCGGCCGCCGCCCGGGGGCCCCATGGCCGCCACCACGCCCACGTCGATCAGCGTCTTGAACTCGCCGATGTTGGTGCGGTCGTACCACCCTGGTGTGGTACACACACACACACACACGTCAGTCTGTATAACGCTCGGGACGCGTACGAAAAGTGCTTACATATCACTCAAAGACCGGCAAAGCACCTGCAACACCTCAAGTGTTACAAGACGACCATTTAACATTAGGTAGCCATTGTATATATTATATATAAATACCAGTCTGATATTGAATGTGCGATTACCTATTACACACTTTTTGCCTCCCCTCAGTCGTATACATTTATATTTTACTGTACTGCATATACATATATAACAACGATACCTAACAGTATCACTACCTATCACTACCACCTAAAATACTATATATAATTATGTAAACTGTGAATGTTTATCGTTCATAAGGAGAGTCAAGTTGTTCAATAAGATCTTTAACCGATAGATAGGATAATGTGACCAGAGACTGGAGGAACGGAACGCGCGGCAGACCAGAGAAGTCCATGAACTGGCGCAGCAGCTCGATGGGCGGCTGCGCGCCGTACACCTCGAGCGCGGGCATGTTGAGGTCGTCGATGAAGAAGACCTGGCGCTTGGTGGGCGGCGGCCCGAACACGCCGCGCCGCCGCCGCTCCAGCTTGCTGTCGATCACGTCCTGCGCACACGCATTACAATTTAACGCATTCCATTACGGTGCGGTACTGCACATTATAATATAATGTTAAATAATGCGTTGAATTGTAAGCTATTCGCCCGTTACAATCTACAGTATGGTAAAATAAATAAAAGATCGAAGAATTAAACAAAAACGAAAAAAGACATTCCCAGAATAGTTAATGACCACCCAAAATGTATTAATGAGTTCTCTTAAATCAAGTTCTCTGTCTACCCACACATACTTAGAAAAAATACAACCTGAGTCTGATTAGCAGACGTCCTCGCGGAGAAGACGAGGAACTCGCAGATGAACTTCTTGTGCAGCCCCTTGGAGAGTTTCGAGCTGATGGTGACCGTCTTGCCGGTGCCGGTCGGCCCGACGCATATCACGTGGTTGTAGTTCGCGATCTTGTAGCCGAGCAACGCCGCGCTGCGCACGTTGTCCAGCGTTGGTACTTCGATGTCTGAACAAAACGTATTCAACACTCTGAAGATTATTGTGGGGATAAATAGATCTTGATGATGATTATTGTTCCTGCAACTCCTCCAGGCTTCATGTTTAGTTTCTTGGTGGAATTTACCAGATTTAAAACTCTACAATAATTCGATTTTATGCTGAACTGATCGCGGAATTATGTAACAATTACACATCACGATCAATTTGTATGTGTAGGATTTTAGAAACTTGCAGTTTCCACAATTAAAATGCAAGGCAATAAAATATAGGTTGGGTACAATTTATCGAACAGTTTTGTTTGAATTATTGGAAAATGTCAGCCATTGGATAAAATGGAATAAAAGTTTACTTTATTATATAATACACACCAGCAAACTGCCATTCCGGGTCCACTTCATACTCCTCCAGGTTGGCCATCCAATTGTACCAATACGGGTTGGCCGGCTCACCGTCGTCTGTTGGATCCGTGAACCCGCCGTCGTGAAGTCTGACACATTACATATTTTCAATATCTTCACTTTATTTCTATTATATTATTTAATGTTTATTATAATTATTTTTATCCTAGTCCTAAGTTGTTAACGGCCTTTCATTGATTTTAAATTATTATAGAAATAAGTGATCGGAAATGTAATATATACTACTGTTTTTCTATTTTGATTGTGAACACATGAATGAAAGATTCAAGATTATAGGTAGTATATACCTGGAATATTATTTTTATTACGGAGAATTTTAAATATTTTTAAAACTCTATTCGTTGTAAAAGATTGTCTGTGTCAGATTCGGATTTAGGGGATAAATTAATAATGACGAATATTAGAGAATAATGAAAATAATTATTACAGATTTTGATATCGCAAAGCATATCTTCTATCAGTAAGAACATACATCTGCGGCTGTGTCAGAGTCAGCATCATCAGTATCAGTGTCTGTGTCTGTGTCTGCCACTGTGTCTACATCTGTGACTGCATCTATGCCTATATTATTTTTGTGTCCGATCTTATAAACACCTACGTGTAATCATAAACCCTGCCCTCCTTCGGGAAGGTCGGCTTGGTGCCGCTCTCATCCATGAGGTTGCGCATGAAGTCGGAGAAGATTGCGCGGCCGGTGTGGTCGCACGTGGCGCCCACCGACCAGATCACCGCCCACACCACCCAGCATGGCGCCAGCTTGGCTGACCAATGCAATACATGTGTTGGTTAGACGCATGAAGCGAATTAATTAAAGTAGACGAAATATTATACGTGCTTTTAAATCCTCACAATACGTAAAAGTTATTTATAGAGTAGTACAAACTCAGACGTTACGAACGTCTAAAGTTGTTCAATGTGTTGTTAGAGCAGGTTATATCATACGAAATCTAACAATAATATCTAAATTGCATTAACGATGACTTATAAATTTTGATTTTGTTAAATGTGTTCATTAAATAAATATAAGCATAACGGTTTGTAAAATAAAAGAGAAACTAACGCATCATAGCAAGAAAAGCACCTCCGGGTGGAGGTCTATCGTCTTTCCCAGTCAACGGCCTCAGTCTATAATCTAGTAGTTCCAGAAATTTCAGGACAAGGGAGGAGTCTATTGAAGCCACAATTTCGGTTAGTTTCGAGCGCAGTACCACAAGGGATGGGTACAAGTACGTCGTGATGAGGTTGTAAAGGGATTTGCGAATGTTGTCTGCAATCTGGAATTTTTGCGTGATATGAAGTATTGTATGTACTGTTCCATACAATATCATATGTAATTGTGGTGCCCTAGATTATTCTGGTGTATATGCACCAGCATTATGCATGAGTCCTGCAAAATAACGAGTCATTTTCATGTATAGGTATTGTGTTCCAACTTCGTTAAAGTCTCAATCATACTAGAAAATTTCATTCTTTGAATTGTTCTCTGAAACAGCAACAGATTTTTCATAACCTGTTCCTTACGGGCTGATAACTTGTACAATGGCTAAGACTAGTATGACATTAAGAATTTCCACCGTTATCCGGTCGAGGATTCTACGTCAGCTAGTCAAAAAGAAGTGAAAAGAAAAAAAAACCCGTCACCTTTTCCACTTTGAAATTTAATCGCATAATAGTTAGTGTAGTGACTCACCGGCGGCAGGTTGCTCTTCATCCAGGCGTTCACCAGCGGCTGCAGGCCCACCACCTTCGTGTCGAGGTACACCATCCCGCAGCGCGACACGGTGGCCGGCGACGCGACCGCCAGGTCGGCCACCTCGAAGATCATGCGCTGCCGGTCCGTCAGCTTCATGATCTCGCCGCTCGACAGGCACAACTTCTTGTTGTCGTCTAGCACCTGCCGATATTTCATTGGTACTTTCAACACAGTTGAACTATAAATCAAGTTGAACTATTATCAATTAAATATAGTAACTAGCTGCACGCCCCGTCTCCTCTTGGATAGTCATTTATCGTTATTGAAATAACATTAACATTTAACTTTTAATTTGGGTCCAACGGCACATGGTAGGCAAATTTCATTCAAATCGATTGAGTCGTTCAAGAGTCATTTAGTCAGTCATTCATTGCGATAAGTATATGGAAACATATAATTATCTCATCAGACTATAAATATATATTATAGCAGAAAGCACGAATGGATTAAAATCGATTACCGAGATAGGACCATGGGTAGCGTACCGATCTAAAGCGTAAGTTATTGTTGACTATTCGGTTTCGAATCACACCTAATGATCACATTGTTCCCATTCTTTAATTTCGTCCAAATATCATAAAGAACGGATCGGCGGCCGTATACACACATATATACACACTTTCCAAAATAACAATAATTAGGCGTTAGCGTTAAGGTTAAACCCTAGATACATACCTTCTAACACGTGGCACAGCACATGCTTGTGGTATGTCGGTCGATCGAAACAGTATAAAAACCAATAGGGCACCCCTTGGAGGATAACTATATATAATGGGATACTAGATGTAACAAGATGTCACAAAACAATGTAAAAAAGTATGAAATTAACTAAGTACGTCACCGGAGTGGCGCGCACAGGCGCCTGCGTGTCGCACACTTCGTCGCCATTATTAGATTTATACCGCACCGAATCTCGCGATACACAAGCGCGGGGTTATGCTTATTAGATAATATAAAACAAAAAGCAACCGAAACTTCCCGTGAAGTGCTTTTGAATATAAAGTAAACGAGCACGCGATCCGCGCGTGACCACACGAGAGGCGACAGACGACGTCTGTCCGACTTCACGACTACGACCCGACAACGACTCCCGCGCTCCCTCCGCCCGTATGAATACATCGCGTCACTCGCTACCCTCAAAATATTTATAATTTTATTTTGTGTATTCCAAACATAGCTGCTCCATTGACATATTTAATGACTATTCTATAAATTCAAAAAGTAAAATTAATATGCAGAAAAACTGAATATAAAAATTTAGCAATGCAAAATATTGTGTTATGTTATTGTGAGTTTAGCCATATTATGCCATAATTCCACAAATATATTAATTATTTAGCTTATTTAGTCTACTAGCTGCGCCCCGCGGTTTCACCCGCGTAAGTCCGTATCTCATAGGAATATCAGGATAAAAAGTTGCCTATATGTTATTCCAGTTGTCCACCTGTCTACGTACCAAATTTTATTGCAATCGGTTAAGCAGTTTTTGCTTGAAAGAGCAACAAACGCACACACATCCTTACAAACTTTCGCATTTATAATATTATTAAGTATGATGATAATACAAACAGTGTTCATGTTTTCAATCCAAACAGCGTCCACGGGCCCGTCGAAGATGTACCAGCGCTTGTCCGTGTCCTCCACCGCGATGCCGGCTCTCACCAGACTCGACAGGATGCCATCCGTCCTGGGATATATTGCTGTGATTAGCAGTAGTTATACTCCTGCGAATTCCTCTGCGTGTGCGCTAATGTTGTTACAAACAAACACCAAAACAATATTGTTGTGGGTGTATATATACAGAATGTTAGGGATAAGATGTACTTTAAATTACTTTCTGCGCTGGTGTAGCGATGATTAAATGAAATTGTCTTTGGTTAATTTAAATATCGGTCCATGTTAAGATATTTTTAAAGAATAGATATATTTTTAAGTTGAAACGCAATGCTTAAAAATAAGAATACGCGATAATTTCAAAATTCAAGTCATAAGTAATTGCAAATGAACGCAAGCCTTGCTTATTTCGAAGCTAGGCGTTCCGTTAAAAATTCAAAAATCTACAATTACAAAAATAATATCCAGAAATCCCTTGACAGTGCACGCGGAAACTGTAAACCTCGCGTAAATGTCCAAGAAATCAGCATTATTATTTCCTCGACTACTCCAAACTCGACCGACACTAAAAAGACGCAAATTTCCAAGTAACACACCACTCGTGCGTCTGCAGATCGAACTCCCCGTACAGCTGGCCCATGGTGATCGACTTGGGGTTGACGACGAAGGTGTGCACGGGCGTGAAGGGGAACCCGTCCGGCGCCAGCTTGCCCTTTATCGCGGTGAGCGCGTCTCGCAGGATCTCGTAGCACTGATGATGGATGATGACTTTTTAAAATCGGACTAGATATGAAGATCTTGAATTGTGGAAAAAAGAAGAGGTAAAGCAGTAGTGGCTCAGTGGTGAGAACCTCGGACTTCAAAATCAATAAGTCGGGGTTCGAGACCGGGCGAGCGTGCAGGAAATAAATTGATTTTTCAATTTATCTGCACATGTGGATAACATCACCACTGCTTATAAACGGTGAAGGAAAACATCGTCAGGAAACCGGCATGTCCGAGAATCAAAAAAGTTCGACGACATGTGACATCTGCCAACCCGCACTTGGCCAGCGTGGTGGATTATGGCCTGAACCCTCATAGGGGGCCTGTGTTCCAGCAGTGGGAACATATGTGGGCTGATGATGAAAGCAGGGTAGAGAAAAACTTAGCTGAGCTGCAAAATTTATCATATTTATTTTTGGCTCTGCAGTGTGAAAAAATCTATCGAGTAGGATTACATTCGAAAGACCTTAACTATTGATTACCAAAAATTTGTAGTCTACAGTTTCTGATACGATATTTTTGGTAGCATTATTGCTTTTCGCATTGTACCTTTGTTTTCCCCGAGCCCGCTGGACCAACCAACATCAAGCCATGGCGCACCACCGTAGTTTCGTACAATTGTATTATCTTGAATATGAATGCTGAAAATTTGTTTGATTTGTTTGATCTTTCAAAAGATTATTTCTAACATTCGTAGCTTACTCTAATGATGGTAGTATAAAGAATAGTATAGTATTATGTTATAACTACATAGTATAAAACTAAGTCACTTACTCGGTCCTTATGTCCCTATGTATGCTTAAATCTTTAAAAGTACACAACGGATTTTGACGGTTTTTTTTATAGATAAAGTTGTTCAAGAGGAATGTTCTTATATATAACATTTATTAAATTACTACACATTTAAGGTGTGCGAAGCCGCGAGCAAAAGCTAGTATGTGACATAGAGTTAATGTTTGTGAATATGACGTGACGTGACATGACGAACTTTATTTCTCTCTAGGTCTAATGTGATAATCTCCAGGTCTATGTAATTAATATAAAAATTCCATACCAATAATTTAAAAGGACGTTCAGAAAGCTGTTTTAAATACTTATTTTATATTAAGAAACATAAGGAATTGCGGGATGGTTCCAATCTTTATTCGATAGAAATACAGTTTTCAGTGATAGAAACTCACTGTACAGGTCGTCGTAGCCTCTCTTCACCAGCATGTTTCTTATAGACTGCTCCATGATACCGTAGTCCACTACCGGGATTTCCACACGTGGGAACAAATCCGATATGATACCTGGTGTCATCACAAAATATTTGAAAGCAGAAACGAAAAAAGTTTTCAATATATCACACTTCACACCATCACACTATTATTATAAATGTGAATGTCTGTGCATGTCTGTCTGAAAATCGCGCTGAAACTGCTGAACGGATTTTGAAATTTGGTATACAGACACTGAGTGAGCTGACTTGGGTGATAAGATACTTTTTTCACAATTAAACCTTTTTGTTCCCTTGGGATAAAACAGGAATAGACAGTCTCTAAACCATTTATAAATTTCGTAATTCCACGTGAGCATAGCCGCGGGCGGAAGCTAGTAATTAGACAAGTAATTGATCAAAATTACTATAATATTGCAATAAATTATGCAAATAATTAAATACAATGAATACTTTTAGACTTATATACACCGAGTATATACAAAGATACGATATACAAAAAATAAGTACGAGTCGAAAGTGTGACGTGATTTTAAAGCTCTTCGTTCGTTCATGCTTGTATAGTTTACTATATTTTTATAACCCTCAATCAAACACAATATAATACTATGTCATCCACTATATAATTCAACGATTACCACATTACGGCTTTCAAGAAAAGAGCATATATATGTAACTTTAAAGCCTACTAGCTGTGACCCGCGGTTGAAACCGCGTAAGTCCGTATCCCGTAGGAATATCGGTATAAAAAGTGCCTATGTGTTATTTCAGTTGTCCAGCTATCTACGAAGCAAAATAGTATTATTATTCACCAATAGATGTCAGGAAAAAAAATATATATACAAGAATTGCTCGTTTAAAGATATAAGATAAAGCATCTGTACTACCTCTAGTGTTACTAATGTTTATGGGCGATGGTGAAAACACATCATCAGGTTGCCCACCAGCTCCTCTGCTCGCTCTGCCATAAAAATCCACTAACCATTAAATAGCACCAGATCGTCGGCAAGGAACTTGGGCACATTGACGTCCCTCAGCGCCCTGAGCACTATCTGCCTCTCATCACCATCCGGCATCTGTCTGATCAGGTTGCCGGCGACCAGGATCACAGTCTTCACGGCTCGCATGCCGAAGTCGTAGTGGTCCTGGATCGAGATAATTTTAGACTCGACTAAATTTTTAACACGTTTTTACCATCACTTGTACGTTTGTACTAGCTGCGCCCCGCGGTTTCACTCGCGTAACTCCGTATCCCGCAAGAATATCGGGATAAAAATTGCCTATATGTTATTCCAGTTGTCCAGCTGTCTACGTACCAAATTTCATTGCAATCGGTTAAGTAGTTTTTGCGTGAAAGAGCAACAAACACACGCACACATCCTTACAAACTTTCGCATTTATAATATTAGTAGGATTAGTAGGATAGTAGGATGGATGGATGGATGTAACCTACCCGTTGAAGAACGATATTCACATTCTTCTACGAGAAGAGCGACATTCGCAGAGGCTAGTGCCCCTCCGAATGTTAATGGACGATAGTGGTTGCTTACCATCCGGTGAACCACCAGCTCAGTTGCCTATGTTAATATGTTTTGACAGTTAAGCATAAAACAGAACATTAAATAAAACTGTATTAACTTCAAGTTCTGTATTATTAGTGAAGATTTGTACACAAATTTTCTCACCTGCGACGACAACTGCTCCGAGCTCAGTCTGAAAGTGGTGGTAATCTTTCCAGCCAGCAGCTTCGCTTCGAAAAATCCATACGAGAACAGCGATATTTCAGCGATGAGCGCATAATCGGGTACCATCATCGCGATGGGACGGAATAGGGCTTTGAGATTATCCGGTAACTCGGTACGACCTGACATACATAAATAAACCCCTTCAAGATGACGCAAGACTAATTCATAAATCCTAGTAATGTCATTGAGGCGACTACACGAGTTAAAAAGACGCACGCACTCATACAATGAACGAATCGTATGTCTCTGCCGATTCTGTCGGTACACAGAGCTGCACGTAAACATACATAGACATTAAATAAATGCTTACATATCATGCTCAGAAATAGGAATATGCGATTAAGTTAAATTCTATTGATTGTACCAAAAAATAATCACTATTAAATAAGTACGTTACGTGAAGGATAATTCGGGAAGAAATATGAATAATGCCGGATGCTCTATAATCATTAAAATACATATATAGAGGTATCTTTGTGATATTTTTTATATTTGTAACAATTATGACAACATAAAAATATCAACAATTTTCTATCAATCACAACGAATTACATCAATCGGTTGAAAACTCACAGATTTATCGATTTACAAAAAAAACCCAGTCGAACTGAAGACTGAAGACCTATTTGGGAACGTTGGTTGAAAATAAAAACTATTCGCTATATATATCTAAAATATATAAAATTCTCGTGTCACAGTTTTCGTTGCCATACTCCTCCGAAACGGCTTGACCGATTTTGATGAAATTTTTTGTGCTTACTGGGTATCTATGAGAATCGGCCAACATCTATTTTTCATACCCCTAAATGATAAGAGTAAGGCAGAACAGCGTTTGCCGGGTGCAGCTAGTCTAAAATATAAAATTCTCGTGTCACAGTTTTCGTTGCCATACTACTCCGAAACGGCTTGACCGATTTTGATGAAATTTTTTTGTGCTTTGCCGGTATCTATGAGAATCGGCCAACATCTATTTTTCATCCCCCTAAATGATCAGAGTCAGGCAGAACAGCGTTCGCCGGGTGCAGCTAGTATATATATATCAGATGTATAAGAAATCTAAATTATCATTGGGAACCAACCCGCATATCCAGGGTTCATGGTAATGAATACGGAGCAGGATGCTTTCAATGGCAATTCTACACCTTCAAACCAAAATTTCTCCAGTTTAGCGACCTGAGCTTTTTGGATGGTCACCACCTAAAAATTTAATGTTAGATATTTTATTTTTTTAGCAATAATTAAAATAAATATACGGTAAGTTTTTGTACATGTATACTCTATACTAATATTATAACGATTTGATTTTTTGTTTGTTTGTTTGCTTGAAATGAATAGGCTCCGAAACTATTGGACTGATAAAATAAATCTTTCACCATTAGATAGCAGCAACTTCGCTGAGTGACATAGGCTATATATGTACCACGGGCGACGCCGGGGCGAATTGCTAGTATAATAAAAAAGTCCAAATTGTAATAATTTTACTTACTTAACGACTAACTCTCCGCCCACGGCTTCGCTCGCATAGCGAAAGTAAAAGGTGTACAGTTGCGAGGTTTTAACTGCATATCACGATTCTGAATTCCGGTGAAAAAAAACAATCCCATCTGTTCTCGGGTGACAAACTTTCTTTGAACCAAATTTCATCCATGTAGGTTCAGTATATAAGGCGTGAAGAAGTGACAAACACAAAGACAGAGTTACTTTCACATTTATAATATTAGCATGGATTATTTACCTGTTGTGCGACTACTGAAAGCACTTCAATGTCTATTCTGTTGAATTCATCAAAGCACGCCCATGCGCCAGACCTGAAAATATAGTTGTAATTTATAAGGATAATTCTTTATTTACGAAAAAGTTCACCGACTTTTCTGAGAGAGAGGTACAACTCCAGATACTAAAATGAGGCGAAAGGACGAGATTTTTTTAAAGAAAATAAAAAACGTATTATTTATAAAGTATTTCAATTCTATAAAACAAAACACAAATATAATCACTTCAATCAAATTCAGGTAGTAAGGAATAATCGAGTAAAAACAAAAAAAAACAGGCGAATTGAGAAACACCGTCGTTTTTAAGAACGTAGGTTAAACATTAGACAATCTACCTACGTACATACTATAAAAACAAATTTTGCCCAATTACTGAACTTTTTATTTTCTTTAAAAATCTTTAGTTTATAAAGCATTATAAAAACAAACCTTACCTATATTTATGAAAGTACTATAAAATAGCTGGAGCTTGTTATATAATACACAGATGACGCACTGATTTAATTGTGTTAAATAAAAAAGAACACAAATTTTAAAATTTGTCTCAAATGATTTGGGCGCGCAAATTCGAATTTTTCTAGAACGCGCATATTTTTTTTTTGCCACCATGTGTCAATGAACGATGACAATATTTTATAGTTATATTTTAAATAACACTTAACAGCTTGGTTACGACCATATAATATCATAAATATTACAATAATATAATTTGGGAAAAGTAACATTTTAAACGTCAAAACGAAATAAAAAAGTAACATTTATTTATTAATGAATTATAAATAGTTGGGAAAGCAAAACATTTTTTTGTAATTCAACATGTTTAGGTACTATTAAGTTAAATTTATTGACTAATGATATTATGGACACATTATTAAGAATTTTATGAAGAATTGTTTATAGAAGGTATGGATTACTATATTAAAATAGAGTCAGTTTTATGTATGTAGTTGTGGTCATTAGTATAGTATAGCATTATGTCATCTGTGGTAGGACGTTTATAGTCTATAGCACTCAAGGATCACGTAGGTCATCAACCTTATGGTGAATTTTTTTTTCCAATCGGTTCCTGAGATCTTCAGCTTAATACCATAAAGACTTACGCTGCAAGTCCTTTGAAGAATTTGCCCATTGCCATAAAGTCCAATTGATCTGAGCAGTTGAACACAACGCATTGCACAGCCAATGCTTTGGCTAAATCCTGAAAACATTTAGTAACATCAACGAAAATTTTACAACGTGACATCTAAATTAAGAAAATATTTATTTTGATTCTATTAAGATGATTTGTTTTCGCTTTTTTCGATATAATGATTTTCACACCAAAGCAATTATCCTGATTTCGTTGAACTGTGTAACTTTTTAATATATGTAGTTTTAAATGACAAAATTAGAAAAAGAAATTACTATTTGTAGTAAATATCAAAATGATAATTAATAATAAAAAAAGAAAATATAAAAATGGAACTGCTAAGCGAAGCCACGTGTAGAAAGTTAGTCGAAGTATTATTGCAATGGTTGGAGTGACGAGGTAGAATGTTAAACTAAATATGAAACAATAGCATTTTAAGCTCTCGTGTCTCATATAAAGACTTAAGAGTTTAGAGGGATTGTTAGGTGCTCTAATGTATAAACGTTCATTGTTAATGAAGTTTAAATTCATATTTAATCATTCATTCACACACAAAACAATAAGAACCCACGTGAAAAACTAACTAACAAACACTAATTCAAACAAAAATATAAAACATATTAAAGAAGCGCTAATTACCGTCAATTCCAAGTCAGTGGTTTAGTTATTTTGGACATTGACTTCTAGTTGATATGTAGTCTTTAGTCATAAAAAAGCAGTGGTAGTTCTGGTGAGGACTTCGCACTTAAAATCCATAAGGATAAGTGCAAGAAATAAATTAATTTTTCAATTTATCTGCGCATTTGTATAACCACCACTGATTAAAACGGCGAAGGAAAACATCGTGAGGAAACCGGCGTGTCCAAGAACTGCCGCACTTGGCTCGCGTGGTGTATTATGGCCTGAACGCTAATAGAGGTCTGTTTTCCAGCGGTGGGAACAAGTATAAGCTGATGATGAAATAGTAATCTACCGTCTTTTACAATTAAAGTTCTCCATGTAACCATAGACTATACACTTAAACTAACAACAAACCTTGGTGGTCTCAGTCTTGCCGGTGCCGGCGGGGCCGGCGGGCGCTCCACCAAACTTCAGGTGCATCGCGCACATTAGCGTCAGATAGCAGCGGTCCGTTAGAGGCGTGATAACAAGCCGACCACTGAAAATAAATTATACATTACAATAGATTCTCTGTCTAGTCATAGAATAGTATTTAAATGTATTTAAATTTCGGAACATTCTCAACGGTTATTTATAATCCAACACATTTTGTTCGACGAAAAGTTTGTTTGCATTTCTAATTTACACCTTAACATATAACTTTATAAGAATTTTTACTATCATCATATAAATGTAACGGAGCATTCAATTATAAATACTAGCGGTCCGCCCCGGTTTCGCCTGTGGTACGACATTCTTTCCGTTTCGAACGTTTCTTGCGCCTAACAAAAACGTTAAAAAAAAGCCGAATCGGTCGAACATCTCACCTCGGGTTTTACGTTAAGTACATTTGGACGAATCATTTTCATATACTAGACAGATTAGGAACCAACTATTACCTTTTTTACTTTCATATCGCGACTGAGCTTCGTTTCGCTCCGTTTCGTTTTGTGTTTGGAGATAGATGCTAGTGATATAGGCCTCTTTTCCGTGGTGGAACATCTCATTTCCATAGGACCCTCGTTACTAAGCGAAGGAAGCCGCGGGTGAAAAGCTAGTGTGATATATATTGTAAATAATATAAATATAAATAATATAAATACCTGTTCCCCAAATATTCATTCTGATACGTGAACACTGAATTGAGAGCGCGCACATCGCAATAGTTCTGGCTGAATTGCCGATAGAACATCGACGTGTCCAGGCGATTCTCGTCCTGGTAGATCTCTGGCAACTCGCCCTCTTCCAGGGGGTGGAAGTCCTTGATCATCTGGTAGTATCTAGGAAATTATTGGCGTGTGTAAGTGACGCATATTCGTGTGTGTGTAGTGTTTGGATATGCCAATGCAATGGCAACTTTACAAACTGTATATGTTTTAATTTTAATGTAACCATCACTTGAACAACAACTGTCAAAAGCCTAATGTATCCATGTATACGCAACAAACAAAGACGATTTTCATACAAAAATAATGTACTTGTCTCCCCGTGACCACGCTCGCTGTAAAGTGTTCGAAACGTCGGGTTAATAATATAATGAATAACGATTTATTCATTCGTTTAAAACACATTGGTTTAAAATCCGTTAAAAAGGTTTTAATTTCTAAATGTATAATACTCGCGTAAAATCAAACACAAGATAATGTACTTGTTATTTGAAAAATTTCAAAATTGAATGTACTACAGTGTTTGGTGTTCTATAAACGTAGGTAACATACAAAGCATTCATCCTCATTATCATATCACTATAGACGCTATACCGAAGCTGACAGATCCACTGGAAATCATTAATATTCTTCACGTTCTCCATCACCAGCGTGTTGGTGACGTCACGCGCGTGGACCTCTATGACGATCAGGGCGCAGAGCACTTCGCGCTGGAAGAAGGTTAGCTCGCCCTTCACGAGCGCGCGGAGGCTGTCCAGCTGAAACATATTGTAATAAGTTATTTGAATGCATACCAGTAGTATTACATTACCCGTGCCCGGGGGTCCGGGTCCTTTGGCTTTACATCGCAAAATTGTTAATTGCACAGAGAAAATCACTTATCTACCCGAATTACTATATACTCTACACAGAACTGCACAAACCTGTCGCAGCATCTCCTCAAAGTAGCAGTCCATCCTGTACTCGCTGATCGCCTCCTCCACTCCAGCGGTCCAGGCGGTCTGCGAGCCCGCTATGACCACCTGGCCGGGCCAGCGCAGCACCCACTGTGCGCGCGGCATCGTCCACAGCTCCTCCATGCCGGCGACCAGGGTGAGCCGTACTGGAATCGTTTAGACTTTAGGGGTACCCTAATATACACTTCTATGATTGAATATTTCCCGCGACGCCATATTGTGGAATATACGCCATTATTTAAATGGATGTCTACTACCACCGATTAAGTTAACTGTATCTTATGATATCAAAAGGAAAAAGCACCCGCGTGTCAATAAAATAATTCTGCGTTATATGTAGCTGATAATATTACATTAAAACGGGTTGCGAGTGTTTTCATTAGAGCCATAACACGAATTTTTCCGTTGTGGCGCTTTTATTGTGGCCACAGCGCGTTGCGAGTTGCTTTTTCGCTCAATGAGCGTTTTCGGTCTATAAGAATTTACTAATAATTTGGACACAATATTTAGTTGTGCGTAGTTTCATAACAATAACTATTACCGAGCTATTATTGTAATAAAATGACCATTAATAAAATATACAGTATACCAATAAATTAATATTCTAGTCTGTGTGTACATGGTTAATAAGTTCTGAGTTAGAAATAACATATAGTACGGTTATACATGCCAATTGCTCATACTACTACCAAATTCAAATTTATTGTATAACAGAACACATACTATTACAAACAGATCTTAAAATTTCAGTGTTCGCCATATATATTGACATTTACACAAATAAACTTGCAATTTAATACAATTATATACGTCACCGATAATATAATTGAAGCCAGTATAACTCACTGCTATGCCTCATGGTGTCTTCCAATAACAAGAGCCATTGTTCAACATTCGACGAAGGATAGAACTTATATTTGAGATCGACAATTTCACCTTCGCTCGAGTGCATTTGTGTGATCTTGAGATCCGCTTCAAAGGTAACCTGAAGCAATTCGTAAGTATCATTGTATATACCGGAATGTTGCTTTTGGTAGTTATCGTAAATATTGAATCGTCGTAGAGTATATATAAAGTCTATAATTGGTTGTTTACAAGTGCGTTCATACGCTATTGTATACATAGAATATTTCCCATTTGTATCGCCATGAAACATATAAACTGTACCTACGTCTATAGATGGTTTTGGTATTTTTACATGTTTAGATATTACGTTAAAAAGGCTGTAATGCTACCACATAAGCATGAGAATACCCATAACTTAATTTAAGAATGTAACTACATTATCGCGGTGATTGTTACCAAACTCCCCCAAAACTGCTGGACTATACAAAATCGTATAGATATTTTGTGTGCATATCGTAAGTCTGAGAATCGTTTTCCATGTCCCTAAATGATAGGTTTAAGACAGAACAACGTTTTTCTAGTCCGCTAGTAAATATTTAGATTAATTATACTAAAATTAATTATACTAAAGATTTAAGTAGACATTATAAGATATGTTAAATTCCTGCAAATTTTATCAAACCTTTACCTTGGCAATATTCTCAAAGCACTTCCTAAGATGCGGCTGCACAGCCTTGGGGTTTCTGCTCTGCGACAGAATCTCCAGCAGCTCGTCATCGCTGAGGAAGAAGAAGCGTGGGAACCGCAGCCTCTTCAGCTCCATGTATTCGTTGAGGCCACGCGACACTACCGCCAGCAAGTGGCGCGCTTCTACCAAGCTGTCTAGGAGACGACTGTCGGGGCATATGATCATAATCTGAAAGATTCAGAATTAATAATAACACAATGCTTTCAAAGAAAAAACAGATGTTTATCCTAGCCCTATATGTAGAAATGGTCAAAAATCGAAGTTCTTACTTGGAAAAAGTCAAATAAAATTTTAAATACGTACTTCTAGATATTGAAATACATAAAAGTTAAAACAAGTTATGAACAATGTTTGTGCATTGTGCATAGATTATATTTAATATATTTTAAAACGGGTGAAGTCTGGAGTCATTCTTTACGATAGCAACATTAATGTAAACCTTTGGAACGGCTGCTGCAGAAGACATAATTCTCCTCCATATTCTCTCCATAGTTCCATACTTTTTAGCTTCCAGTGGCAACTGACGTGATATATCTTCGGATGTAAATATAGGCTCCAAGTACATCCATTCCCTTTAAAAGTGCTAATTAATTACTCCACTTGTACAAATTGTAAATTACTATAGTGGTAGAAAGTTTACAATTTTAAAATGTGTTTTTATAAAAAAAAAACCGATGGTCTACGTAAAAAGGGCGAAAGGTTCTCAATTCGTACTGCACGTTTATTCAATTTCTTTTTGTGTATTATGAAACAAGAAAACTGTTTCCCAATTCAAATATTGTGCCAAATAGTTTACTATGACAGGAAGTACCCGTCATAACCTTAAGATCTTACTTCTGGCACTCTATCCATTCGTCCACGACCTTCTGCGTGAGGCGGAGTTTGTCATCCCACTCCTGGATGCGCAGCTCGAAGGCCGCTTTGAAAGGGCTGAAGCCAAGTTGCTGCGTGGCGAGCAGGTGCTCATCCAGCAATTGTAAGGTCTCGTCTGCTATCTTCATTATAAACGTCCCTGGGTACATGCGACACGTGATTATTATTATGTGAGTGTTATGTAGTGGTGACCTCGGACCTGTATCGATAAATCGGGGGTTCGAGGCCCGGTGAGCTTGCAAGAAATAAATAGATTTTTCAATTTATCTGCGCATGTGGATATAAAATTTATATGCTCAACACGGTGAAGCAAAATAAAGTGAGGAAACCGACATGACCAAGAGTCAAAAAAGTTTTGACGACATGTGACATTTGCCAACCCGTACTTGGCCAGATTGGTGCATTATGGCCTGAACCCTCATAGAAGGCCTGTGTCCCAGCAATGGGACACATACATAGGCTGATGATATTGAAATGAAGAGTTACAAATATTGGAGAAGGATTAAGAGTAGCAATTATCCACCAGTATTCTTATAAGGCGCGATCTCCATTGCCTTAGTGGCCCAATCGTTCAGCATCTTGTCCAGCGACTGCTCTATGACATACTCCTTGCTGGCCAGCTCGCCAATCTCGGCGATCAGCTCGCCGTGCGCCGCCATACCTTGCTTCAAACACATCTGGAACGTTTGCTTCTCGTTCATCGTTACCGTTATGCCTGTTCAAATAAAAATAACGATATATAAATGGGCTGTTTCTGTTCTTATCTCTAAATCATTCCATAGGTAGTTAATTCAATTTATGTGTTTATTTTGCCATCATTTTACATAAGCGATGAAGTTTTAATGACGATTCAGAACTCAGAATACTGTTATTGAGTTACGTTTTGAATCTTAGATTTGTTTACGTAATTATTAATGAGTAACGAACCAGCTTTTTCCATAAACTCATTCCAATGTCTCTCTTTCATTCCTGGATTTCTAACAGCCTGAATTACAGGAATCAACGGTCTGAATTCGTCGATGTCATCCTAAAATTCATACAGACAATTTTAAAATGGACATTACGTATTGTAACAAGTTATATAGAATGGACAATTGTAAGTTCTTCGATTTATCTCACTCTTATAGTAAGCGCCACTTGTTGCACTTTAGGTAGGTCAGCAAATGTTCGCACGCACTTTATAATAGTTTTGTAGTACTCGTTTATGAGTGGCTCGATGGCATCCGCGTCCACGTACATCAAAGGATTGTCGAACCATACTTCACGGGCCTTCAGGAAATCTGTGAAGAATTTACAATGATGTCAAGTACAAAAATGTGTATGATATCATATATGTTTAGGTGACTAACATAACCATTCACATTAATTTCAAACAAACAGTACTAAAATCTCTTTTTCAAGTAAAAAGGAAGACACAGATAGAAGACTGTTTTTAAAAACACTACACTCATTACCATGCGGGGGGAAACAGTACTTTTAAAGAAAATAAGAATCATCAAAATTCATTCACCCGGCCATACAGGCGAGTGATAAAATCCTTCTTTTATGAAGTCGGTTGAAAATGTAAATACCTGAAGCAGTAACCCACAAGTTCCTATAAGGCTCAAACTCTTTGACCAGGCGGTTCAGATCCGCGAAAGGGACCACCGGCTGCCCGAACAGCTTCTGCCGCTGGTTCAGCACTCTGCCCCACTCTTGCGAGTCCTTCATACCCTTCCACGCTTTCTTTATGTCATTGGCTATTTCATGTACCTGTTGTGGATGTTAATATGGATGATAAATACAGAAATTATAATAATAATATTCAAAACCGAAAAAAAAAACAATTAACATCTGTTTAAAGTTTTACCATCGGCGAAAGATTAACTGAGTCGATTTGTTTATGTGTCTTAAACTGATACGTTGGAAACTATGAAACACAGCTAGGTATTGTTTATTACAAAGATATAGGTATGCAATCCACGCTACCAAAATAACACACTATTTAAACTGGTTAGATATTTAATAAGTAACGTTAAACGTTACGTATTAAATCTTATATATGATATTTAATACGTAACGTTAACATATTAAATATCTAATATCATAAGTTTATACACAAGAATCAGTAGGATTTACTCTGACTAATTTTACTCACTCTCGAGAAGTCATTTTGCAGAGTGAGCGCCATACATTGCGACGTGAACATGTCGATTCTATCGGACAAGGTCTGCTCGTCTTGCTGGTGAAGCTTCCAGAACTTCTCCTGCTCTTCTTCAAGGAAATCGGTGGTGGCAACTACCTACATGGTAAAATGTATTATTGATCTAATTGTGTCACTTCATACGTTACTTACTTAGCTTTTTTATTTATGAAAATAAGTGAAAAAAAACTAACAATTTAATACTTGTTTATTACTTGTTATTATAGGAATAATTAAACAAATAAATAAATAAAAGTTAAGTTTAGAGAGTTACGCCAACGGAACCCTAATGTAACGCTGAGTCGACGGTTCGCACGGGAACATATATTGCTTTATGTAGGAAATTCCCTTGGCGCGACGTAATTTTAAGTAATTATTTATAATTCATGTTAAATAAGTTTGGTATTGTATTCATTACTTTTTAGCACTTGCATCGTGCAAGACACATTGTAATCATTATGATTAAAGTATTTTTGCAAGTAAAATTCGACTTTTTTTTGGGGCCTCCGGCTGTGTGAAACATAATTAGAGACACAACACTACGATATAACGATCAGCGTTTTCATATATTTGATGTAATGTTAAAGGCAGCAGATAAACAGACTCATCTATACACGAGTCTATTGATTAAAATGTTAATATTTTAAATACAAACTTTTCCATCGGCGATCAGTTAAATATTATAATTATCACTGTAAGAGTTTTTGTGTTATATTTTATCTCGCAGTTAAAAGAAATAAAAGAAGTACTATTTCATTTGTATTTAGTAATTTTGCTAAAATGTTAAAACATACTTGTTTCGTAATACTCAGCGGCCAACCGATGGCTTCCCACAGAGCTTTGAAATCTTCATTTTCTAGTGGAGTGAAAAATGCGTCCAGTACTTCATAATCCTTAAATATTAATTGATTTTAAAGGTTTTATTATTATGATTTTTATTAAATAGTACGTCAGTCGCTTTTATACGCAATATGAAATCAAATTGGGTTGAATTATTTATATAATTTAGAATGCACTTTCAGAAGCACGAATAAATACAAAGAAATGAAAATAAAAATTCTAATGTAATAATTATAGTCGAAACATTCTTTGAACTCATTCTTTGCTATTTTCTGGAGCCTAAATCGAATAAAAAATCACGTCAGTATTATTTGCAGAAACCACGTTGAAAATAATCTCAAATTCTATAAATTTATAGGTTCTTTAACTAAAAAGAAATTATGTACCGTGTGGACTTTCTTCATTATATCTTCTTGTGTTTTCAGCGCGAACGGTATGGACTCCATCCACTCCCTGATCTCGAACACGTGCTCAATGGTGTTCGGCTTCTCACCCAGTTTCCTCATGATGCTCTTGTAAGCCTGTATGACGTCTTCCACCATTATGCGCACTTCCTCCGCCCACATTGTGAGGAGTGCCTTGATTATGTCCGCACGTTTGTTTACGAGCGTTTGCTGGAATGTTTTTGATTAAATTGTGATTTTTTTTATGTCATAGCCGGTTGGTGATTCGCCTGATGGTAAGCGATCACCACCGTCCATGAACATTCGCAGAGGCTCATACCTCTGCGAATGCGCTGCCCGCTTTTAAGGAGTAAGGGATAAGGAAAGGTTTAATGGCCGGAAAGAAGGAATGAACTGGGAATGGTGATGAAGAGAAAAAATATGATTATACGCTTCCTGTATACCACCTCCATCACAACTGATTTACAACCGCTTTTTTGTATGTTTCTATGAATGAATGGGACGTAACATAAATACATACTTGGATTCGGATAAAGATTTATATTTTAGTTGAAAAAACACACATGGCAAGTTAGCCGCAAAAGCAGGCCAATGTTAAAATATTTGGATATGTCACGAGAGTATTATTCAGTCATTAGCACGTCCCTTGAGACAATTTGTTATGCCATTTCTTAGAATATTTCTTTAAATATCTCTTAACTTCAAAATTATTCTGGCTCTTACAGTATTTAATATTAATATGTACTCAATTTTAAAGATAACTTTTTAACCTTTAGACTATCCACATTTATGGCAAAGGGTCCAATGTTGATGTATTGTGGGAGTCGCCATATCAGATCTTGTTTTGCGTCATAGTGCATCTGAACCTCTTCGCGGGTTTCTGAAGACGAGTGCTTTTCTTCGCGGAATGCTCTGGAATATTTTAAGTAATAGATAATCATA
>NC_052128.1:6125242-6226884 GCF_012273895.1 Zerene cesonia | reverse complement strand
CCTCTTCGCGGGTTTCTGAAGACGAGTGCTTTTCTTCGCGGAATGCTCTGGAATATTTTAAGTAATAGATAATCATATTTTACTTTTCGAAACGAAGTTAAATCATTTGAATACTTTCCGCTAAAATAGTATCACATTTAAGGGATTTTCAATCTTATAATCTTATACGTACATAATAACACAAGGAAAATACAATGCACAGTAAATAAAAATGCAGTTAATATTAACGAAGCACAACAAAATTCAAATGTATGCCATACTAGACGACTATACAGAATTTGCGGCGGAATTAAACTATCATATATCAGTACTATGACTTCTGAAATTTATTACGCATTACACTGCTTCGCGAATGTTACTGTCGGTAATCAGATCTTACTCCACGTATTCCTCAATGTCCAACAGGTATATTTCTCTGTAGCACTCGTACTGACGCATGTACGCCTTGAGCGGTATTATCGCTTTACGATAGGCCATAAGCAGACGCTCTCTGTACTCCACAACGTTCGGTTCCATCAAGCCTAATGAGAGGTACAAACTATAAGCGACTAGGTATTTTGGTATTTTATGAATTGAGCCTCACTTATTTCTTTTATACAACTCATTCTTAGTACGTATATTTTAATGTGGGAAAAATTAAAAACGAGATATAATCATACTAACAGATAGACTTACGAAATATTTTATAACTAGCTGTTCATCATGATTTTACCCGTGGTACAGCCTATATAGTCTATGTCATTCAGTGTAATTGCATCTTTCTAATGATGAAAGAATTTTTGAAATCGGTCCAGCCGTTCACGTGTGATTGCATCACTAAGGGAAGTAGGAATTTGTTTAATATATATATATATATATATATTAATAAACTAACCAATAGATGTAAGAAAGAGTTCCTTATCAAACACAAGACCGGTCATAATCATTGGATGCACTTGGGGGATAAAGTGGCAGCGATACAGCATCTCTCTGAACAGCCTTTGGATAACGACCTGAAATCAAATGTTGTAACATAGATATTAAACTATACCATTATGTTATTTAAACAAGTGAATCACAATGAAACGAAATCTAGCATAATACAATAAGAAAGAATACAATCATATGATCTCTCAATAATATATAACTAGTGCTAAATTTTGAAAAAAAATGAAAAAATAAAAATAATACAAACGCTTCGCTTGTGTATACTTCTTCTTATTACGTGTCAGCCATTTCCTATCCTATATAAGAGTTTTTAGTATGTTTTGTGATCCGTCGAAATTGGCCCGTTTCCCTTTAGAAGTTTCTTCCTTAATAACTAGCAATTTAGGTGGCAGTCGCGTGCAGGTGACAGATTTATTTTCAGGTTTATTAACATTCATTGTTTTATAGGAAAATTTCGAAACATTATTTACGTACCTCAAACTGCTCCGGTGGGGTAGTATAATAAGGTCCATCTTCACACATCATCAGATGGAAGTAAAAGAGGGTGGGCGTGGGGGATCGGAAGGGGGAGTTGATCAGGTCATTGGCGTCCCATTCGTAGTCCTCTTCACATACATAGGTGCACAGGCAGGGCGTCTCGCAGAGGCCCACAAACATCGCCATAGATTGTTCGATGCTATAACGCAGCGCGTACTGAAAATGGGGAAAAGATGACTGCATGTGTGCGGGTTTTTTCATCCTATATACAATAAATTAACATATATTTAAAGTAAACAAGTTTCTAAGAAATTAAGAACGTAATTAACTATTCTATAACTTGACGCTTTTCAATGAATGCGGCCTTTAAAAATATCCTATAATAAATAAAAATAATAAATACATACAATAATTATAAAATATTATATATATGTTATCCAAAAGGTTTAATGCTTGCAATGTATTTTAAATTGTTATTTTGTTATTATATTAAATGTTGCCTGTTATGATACTTCAAATGAAATCAAAATTCTATATTGTACACCAAGTCGTACAGAAATAAATTCATTTACCTGCATACGAAATCTAACAAGCTGCATGAACCGACACAATTTACTAATTCCGTAGAACTCCCATTTTTTCTCGTATATATTGAACCATCTATAAACAAAATACAAGCAATTCGATTTAATTTTATTTAATTTTATTATCCATAAATATTTATATATAACATAACAGCGAGAAAAGAGACAGTAAACAAATATTCCAAAAAAAAAAACCACGAAAAAGCCTTATATGCTAAAACCTATTTAAATTTATAATTTGTATTTTACAGCAAAAGCGAATAAAGCTGCGGACAAAAGGCTAGTTGAATATACATAGTTTCTTAGATATTATTTAAATCTCACCCCTTTCCAACATCTCTAAACGACATCCGAATCGCATGCGCCGTTGCGTTCAACCACGTTATGTGCAAATATTTTAACATCTGAGAACAATTTCAAACAGTATACGTTAACATATAAAAAAATTGAGTCAATAATGATTTTTTTATCAATATCCACTTCACCTCGAAATATTTAATTAGTACAAAATAATGATATGCATATAAATACATTATTAATTTCAAAACTATATATCGATAAAATATTCTATTATATAAAGCCCCCAAGCCAAGGTAAATATTAATCTAGCAACAAATTTGATCAACATGTCGCAGAATCGCCGGCAACGCTATATGTTGTAGGGAAGATAACGCAATGTAACGATTTCTGAAAATCTTAAATGAAAACAACTAAGCAAACAATGTCTATTTAAACAAACTATGAAACAAAAAACTAGAAACAAGTGTTGTTGGAAAGTTCACCGATTCACCGAAAGCAGAACCAAAAGCATCCGAACAAAGAAAAAACAACATTCAAACAAAGATGCTAGTAATATTGTTGATCAGCTGTTGCTCAATATATATTGATTTAAGGCATAATTTTACCATTGAGGTGCAGTGTTGTTGCGCCGCATCAAACTCTCCAAGGCTGGCGTTTCGGCCGTAATTTGTTGTGTAAAACAACATGCTTTCCACCTAGAAATAAACACAGTTTTAAGTAACTGAAACGAAAATTGCGATTATGTGTGTCGAACCTAATACAATAAGATCATCTCTTTATATTATTGTATTGTCACCGATCTTTGACATGTCTACAAAGTTTGGATTAAATCAGTCCAATTAAAAATGGGTCAAAATCGAATTTGAAGGAGTCGGTTACAAACCAACATACAAGCAGTGAAGCATATTAAATTCGCGTTAAAAATTTTATTTTCAATATTTATACTGATATCCGGGACCTCACAACGTGGTATAAATATGTAAGTAAATAGAAAACCAGATTTTGGTGGAGCTTTCAAATAATAAAAATGGTAAATATAAACCTTAAGACACTCTTCGACCACTAGATGTATGCAGGAGACAGATTCCGTGAGGACATAGAGCGAGTTCCACTGATTGAATTTCACACGACCCTTGAAGTCATCCATCACGCAGGGATAGCGGCCTGAAAGTTTTCAAAGATTACGAACCTAAAACAATCAATACATCATATAATAAAAGTGTAGAGGTCGAATTTGAGTATAATAGAAAAAACAGAAAACGCGTTGGGAGTTTTATGAATATTTTTTAGAGGATATACACAGAGGAATATATAGAGGAAAATTGTTTATCCCTTAAGTGTACAAACTTTGAATTAAAGTAGGCCCAAAGAAGTCTGTTACATACAAACACTTATATGTTTGAAGCTAATAAAAGCGTGTTAATAAAAAAGTATGAGATCAATCAGCTAGTCTTTATAGTAATCATATATTCACAGCCATAATATTGCGCATAAGATACATTTTTAAACGCATGCATACCATAATCTGGCACGGGCGGCACGTACTCTTTGCTCGGCACGTCGATAAAATTGTACACATCTCGGTACTTCTGTATTGTGTAGATTATTTTCATTTTACCCTCGGCTCTTCTATGGAGCAGGTAGCCCTGTATTTTGAATTGGTAGAAGATATTTACGTTTATCTGACAGTTTTTTCTGATGTTGATATAATAGATACTTAAAGAACATCAAAAATTCGACCATGAGGCGAGATTTTAACCCGCGTCTTTTGCCTTACCGGGTTCGAATTTAGCTTCAAGATCGATTTTTGTATGTTCTTTTAACATTTTTCATTTATAAAGCATTTCAATCCTATTAAACATTTTACTAAGCCAATAGAGGAAGTAAAAGAATTATTAATTTTTCTCTGAACTAAAGCACATTTATTATTTTATATCAAAGCTCTTTTTCAATTCATACGTCAAAGCTTATTGTTCATATAATACAATAAATTCGGACGTGTATTGAGATACACGATTACTTGAGAGTAATATCGAAAATGTATATGAATTTGAGTATTTACCTCATGTTTCAAAGCCTTCAGGTGATCCTCATCGACTTCCACCGCCTGCCTGTGAATCCTGACCATCTTGATGATAGCTGGCATGTAGTGCAACGGCATTTGGGGCAGACCGTCCAGGAGGAGACAGTCCAAGTACAAATAGAACCTGAAATGTTTTTACTTTCAGGCAAGAAAGAAACACATACAATACATTTATTTATACGGATATAAATCAATAATATAATAAATATTTAAACAAAGATTTGTAATTTTGATATTGATAAGATGACTTAATATAAACTGATGTACAAAATCGAATCAGTGTTGTGAGGGCCAAGGTTAGAAATAGATTATATAGAATACGATTAATGGTGAATGGAGTCTGCAATGGTCCACGAGTTTTAGCTTCGATTCCCTCGATTCCTCGATACATATTTATTTTTTACTTCCATGTAGAATTGAGAATGGACGAAATTCAAGGCAGAATTAGCACCAAACGTGGATCACGTGTCAGGACAGTAGGTCATTAAATAAACTTGGTAAAAACGTGTATGTCAGGAGTGCAAATGCCAATAAGAAATATTTATATTTATTAAAGATTTATCTGCACATGTCTGAATGTTTTGGTGTTAAAGCCCTACTTTTAATTACGTTTTTGTTAACTGTATGATGTTGTTAATTTTTTGTTCTCTTTGTCTTATTATACTCGTACATAGCCTTACCTAATATTATTTTCTACTTCTCTCCTTAAATCTACCGCAAACTTGACGCGTCTCGCAAAAGTCTCTGGATCGTCGGCCTTAAACATCAGCCGGATTCGAGGAATTCTAAAAAAATTAATGTATTACGGCGTTTGGTCATCCAAGATAATGTATCAACCTTTATATTTAAGGGTTCACGAACTAGAACAATATTCCTAGTGAAGCTATAAATAGAATAACAAATAAGCACAAAAAAAAACCTTAAAACGCTAAATATTCACTTCTAATATACTCCCATAAGTTCTAAGCTACTCAGAGTAGATTATTCTGTTTTATAGTCTAGTACAATTATTTCAATAGCTTATAAATATCTCTAAATCTATCTATTTAATGAATTGTTAATTATTACACAATTGTATGCTTTTACTTTGTACACATTTATGATGAGATTATTTTACCGTAACACATTTTCGTTGTGTTTTCTTTCTGATTTATTACTTTTTTGCGTTTTTTAGAATGAATTTGTGAAAAGCTTATAATTTAATGTTAGTAAGTTTGTTCTCTATTAACATACTTCGTATTTTTTTAATCAAATAAGAATAAATAAAACATATACACTATATAATAATAAACACGTATCTAAGAGACTCACTGAAATCTTCGTTTGGTCCCATCGAGAGCCATTACTTCCCATTTGTCTATTGCTTTGTCGTAACTAAACGCAGCTACGTTAATCCACTGTGAAGGAAGAAAATAATTATTTATTAATGACCAATATCCAAATTGTAGTTAAGTGTAATAAAAAACGTATTTCTGTTATTAAAAATTATCACGAAATATTTAAACTAGCAATAATATTAAAAATTAAAACTTAATAAATGCTTCCTCCTATCAGACGTGAACTAAAGCACTTACAATTGCAATAACAATTAAATATTAAATTAACAAAATTAAATAAACCTCATATAAATTATTCAGCATCTGGAACATGTCTCCACTTTTAGTGGACTTGCCTTCCTCTTTGGGTATGAATGCGAGGCCTGGGCACGGGTACTGCTCACCTTCGATCATGCCTAGATTCAACCACTCTTCAGGAATTCTGAAATATGGATATAACTATTCTCTCTTTACTCTAGTCTATAAAACATCCATATACCATTTTCTGTCCATTCTAATCTATGATTGAAGTCTAGAGTTATAAATATGAAAGTTTATATAAGCTTATATTATCAATAAATTTATATTATTTGTAATACACATAGACTCTTGTTAGTTGGTTTGCCAACAATAAACTCAAAAAATTAAAAAAAAGGAAAGAAGGAAATGGGAAGACTTATATACCACTTTTTTCAATTCCCCAAAAGACTTTAATGTCTAAATATTTATTTGCTTACAATATATTACATTTGAATATAGATTACAGTAATTATGAGATCTCATATATTTGTCGAAGTTCTCACCTTGCAAATTATCATTTCATACGAATACAATTTTAATCAAATCAAGTATAGTAAAGTATAAGGAAAAAAAAGGAAAAGGTGTTGTAAAATGTAATATCTTCTAGGCAAAGGATATAAATCTTTGACGTTCAAAGTTCCAATACTAAGTACATATATTTATTTTGTAATTTATAAAGCACTTGCAGACATATAACCACAGTAAAGCAACCTGCAATCGAAATCGGTGTTGTCAAATATTTCCAAGTCTAGTTTTGGAAAAGGACTGTAGAGGGCGTAGTGCTCTTGTTCCGAGATCGGGTACTCCGATGGAGGGAGCAACCAGTACGGCTGGATGCCAAGTTCGCGGAGCATTTTCTGTAACAAGTATTTCAAGGACGGATATGTGAGATCAAATGTATCATTGAGGGACCATAGGTTCAATTGATAAACAAAAGATTGTAATCTGCTAATAATATTAGAAAGCTTATTTTATTTTGTATGTATATAACGTTTTCACGCAAAAACTACTGGACCGATTTCAAAAATTCTTTCATCATTAGAAAGCTGCGAATTCGCTGGGTGGCATAGCTAGGTGGTATATACGGGCGAAGCTGAGGCGAACGGCTTCTCTTTTCAAAAAACAAATTGATGTGTATGATATATATACGTATGCTTTTGTTAGTTTTAGTTTAACAAAGACCATGGATAAAATGCAAATGCATGAAAGCTCGTTACGATAGTTCATACATCATTTCTGGTAGATGTTTAGTTGTCAAGTGAGCACTTGAGACTGACGCAAAAGCAAACGACCAACGCCAGATTTTCCTGATTACGGTCCAGTCTGTACAAAGTACGTTCGCTCATATGTCGGCTCCAGTGGTTAATTTGTCCATAGCACTGACAAAAAGTACGTATAAAGAATCGTATTTCTTGAAGTTTTTTTTAAATTTTAAAAACATTTTTGATTACCTTTATGTTAGCAGCAAGGAACTTTCTTCGCAGTCGTTCAATTTTGACCAGCCTCGGCAACTCCTTGGGCAGCACAATACTGAGAAACTGCAACTTTGGTACGAACGTCTCGAACGGAAATTGCTGGAACGATGTTTATTCATAACTCTTAAAGGGAATTTATTATTAATATGTGTAGAAAAGTACAGTTTATTTAATTAGGCAGCCTTATCAATTAATATAACATATCAATCGAAAATTAATTAGGACTTTTTCTTGCTTATACATCAGTTATTAATAAAGTTTAAATATAAGTAAATAAAACACTCTGATCGATTCCTTGGTTCAGTGGTTAACGCGTGAGCGTGAGCGGGTTCGATTTCTGGTGGAGACGCACAGAAAAAAAAGTCTCGGTCTGGCAGAACACAGAAGGCTACCTACTTATCCATAAAGAAAATCAGTGAAATATACATCTGGTATATCATCTGCCCTACTAGGGGACACGGGATTTAACTTGTTTTTTTTAAATACAACACGATATAAAAATATGTTTAATCTACTATCCGATGTTAATTGTAAAAGTCTTTAAATATTTGAAAAAACTTCCAGTTGAATGGAGCTGAATCGATCCAATGAACTTATTAAATATTAACTAGAGACTGCTTTTATCAAGACGAATTGATCGAACTTCCTCATATAATTAAGTTACAGACTTCCTTTTAATCGCCGCAAGCATTAAATATTCTAATCGTATTATTTTTATTTATTAATTCGATAACTAACGAAGCGTCCTCAAGATATTTGATTGTGAAGTTTAAACAGTTACAAGGCTACTTTAATAAACTAGCTTTCCGCCTCAAACTAACACTGTGCCAAATTTCGCCCAAATTGGTGGCCTTCTTTTTGAGATAAGCGTGTTCAAACGAACAAGCAAACTTTTCAGTTTATATCTCTATAAGATAGAATTTCACTAACAGAATACTTCACTATTCAGGAATGACATAGGCTATTAATCCCGGGTGGTTAGCCCGGAAAAAGTCGGGGCAAGTGACTAGTATATAATATAATGTAACATATAGTCTTAAAATGTCTCACAATGCTCTCATCCTCTCTGTAAGTAGTCCATCGTCCTGGAGGTAACAGCAATTTGGGTTTCTGTGGTTTCGGCAGTGACACCAGCATTGGCGCCAGTTTATCTGTTTTTGCCTGTAAATCATTTTTTAAGTCATATGACTATCAACTAAGAAAGGATTTTGATATATTCTACCCCCAAGGGGAAGAAATAGGGGATGAAAGTTTGAAGCTGCGGGCAACAACTACTAGTCATGTATAAAATATATTTTTAAGCCTTTGTAAATGCACCTGCAACATAAGCTTCATGCGCTTCTTTGCGTACACTTCTCTTGAAGGATCTTCCTTCATCATATTTGACACTAATTCGGAGTAATAACCACGTTTTGGGATGGAATCTCTCTCCGTATTATCATAAACCACATCGTGGTATTTTATTCTCTTCTTCTTACTGAACGTTACACTCATTTTTACCTATTTTATCAATGGATCGAATAAAATAGAAACTAATATAATAATGTTATAACAATAATTATTTAAAGTGACATTATGTTTGACAGATATAGTTTTAATCTTTTGCGTAACGCCAAGAAGTATTTTTCTTTGTTACCTAAAAGGTTTTTGAGGATTACTTATATGCAACCCCTTTAATGTATAATATACTAGCTGTTACTCGCGGCGACACTCACGTGGTACCTTGGTTGTTGTTATTCCCGGTGGAGAGGCACAGAAAAAAGTCTTGGTCTTGCAAGACAGAGAAGGCTGATCACCTATTTGTCTATAAATAAAATCGATCAGTGAAACAGATGTATATCATCTGCTCTCTACCCATACCCCAGAAAGGGACACGGGACTTCACACTATATAGTTTCAATAATGTTCATACTTGTAGTGAAGTATACTTATATGAGAATTTTCTATATAAACCGCAATATGGAAACGGAAAGCGATAATCTAGCGATTCTATTAGTATTTAGCTGGCGTCGTATTGAGGCTATAATATTGTCCATAATGTACAGTAATTATTGCGGACCTAATCCTAAGATCTCTTAGCGATAACAATTTGTTACACTATGTGGGGATTTGTGTTATTTCATTACGATCATACAGGATTATGATAATTATAATTTTAGCATTACTATAGATAACGCTAAGAGCTATTTTCGTAATGTAGCTAAATTTAAAATAAGCTTTATACGCCTTCCCATCTATACTTTTATTATAAAAGTGAAGTGTTTGTTTGAACGCACTAATATACAGGAACTACTGGTCCGATTTGAAAAATTCTTTCAGTGATAGATAGCCCACTTATTAAAGAAGCCAATAGGCTTTATATGTACCACGGGCGAAGCCGGGCCGGATCGCTAGTAAATGATATTTCAGAGTTTTTGACATCGTTAACGAATTTAGATGTTTTTTTTTTTTTTTTATTGAAAGCTGGTTCCCATGCAGTCCCGTTTAAATTTGGTCTTGGTCTGACAATTTGCAGGTGGTTAAATTTTATAAATACTTGTAGAACAGATAATGAAAATCATTAGAAATTATAAAAGAGTCTATATTTAAATAAAGTAAAAACAAACACAAATATAAAAGCAAATGAGGGAAAAACGCTATGAATTAAAAAAAAATATGCAAATGTATTTTATACAGCTTAAAATTAAAAGTGTCATGAAACACTTGGTACAGTGGGAATATATTTTATTTGATTTCATTTCTTCCATTGTTGAGCTATAAGATACGAGATTTATCCGCTATGAATATAAATATACATTTATCAACAAATCAGTAACGTTACTGAGTGCGCTATTTCAAAATTTAAAGTCATTGGTAACATGCTGACCGTTGCTGACAGCTGAAATGTATGAACCTCTATGAAACGTTTTAGAATAATGCGTTATATCAGTATGTGCTGTGGTCAGCCGTGACGATAACGCGGCGCCGGCGTGCGGCGCGGACGGCCGCTGATAAATTAGCGCTGAGCAACACTCGCGCTGATATATATTACTCTAAAAACCTTTCATAGTTCGTAATACAATTCAGCTGTCAGCACCGACGTACAGCGTGACACTAAAACTTACCTAGCCATCAGCACTGATGACCGCGTGCGCGAACCTGTGAATTCAATAACATGTATAAATTATTTATATAGTAAAAAAGAAAAAGATAAATCAACAACTATTAATTATTATTGTACAAAAATGACGTAACGTCATCCCCTGCTGAAGTTGAACGGAATTTATCATATATTAAAGCAAGCTATTAATTTTAATAAGTTTAATGAAAACATGGAACAAAATATGAATAAAATGGATAGCTTAATAGTACTTAATTACGAATTGCGTGTTGCATGGCTCCACCAGACGCTAATTACAGTAAGGAAAACACCGACTTTTTCAGGCTATTGTAGGCGATAATTAAATTCAACTTGGCGGGAAAAGTGGGTATAATTAATGTTATGGAACCGTGTGTTTCGCAAACCAGACTGTCTGCGATATTTGCAGGATTATGATAATAATAATTTTAGTCTTTCTATGAATAACGCAAAGAGCTATTTTCGTAATGTAGCTAAATTTAAAATAAGCTTTATACGCCTGCAGACTGTCTGCGATATTTGCTTATTAGACTAGCTCTGTTCTGCTGAACTGGCTGTGTAAAATTCGCATTGTGCATACTTGACCTTTGCCCCTTTCCGTTATTATATCGAAAGGGAATCCACGAAAATTTAAAGTACACATTTGTTCCAATCATTTCATGGCTTTTATGTTGTCAACAAAGATGTAAAAAAAAGGTAATTTATAGTTGGTTAATGTCTGAAACTAATAATGATAGTAAGACAATATTATAACCGACGTCCATGGGGAGAATTCAGACTCTATTTTTACTAATTTACTATCAAAAGCAAAAGGAATCACGGCCATCAGATGAAAACCCTCGGATTTATATAGAAACAAATTGATATAAAAATGCATTCTTATTGAGGACGTTCTTTTTTGGGAATGTTGGTTAAAGAATTACTCTATTAAATTAAAATACATTAATTGAATTTAATATAAAATAATTGTCAATGAAACGCCGCTAGCGATGGATACATGATATTATTTATTTGAAAACAATGTGAAATGAAACGCGAACAAGCGGCAGGAGTTAATTAATGTTTAAACTATGTTTTAATTATGAATTTGTGATAAATGCATTTGTTGAAGCTAATGATATGTATTTTATGTTTGTTATAATATAATTTTAGATGTTTCATTTTACGTCAGCAGTGTTGTTTTATGAAAGATCAAGCATTAAAGGTGAAATATGGAGTTTTTAGTTAGCGAGTATTATTCCACATATTCACAGATATATTGACTTCTGTATAAAAATTATGTGTGACATACCTAATGACAGGAATGAAGGAATGAACTAGGAAAGGTGAGGAGCAGGAAATAGGCCTCCGGCTCCCCCACTCACCGTACGAAACACAATAGTAAGCTATTATTTCACGCCGATCTTCTGTGGGGGTGCCGAAGCATGCTCGACTCCCACATACATAAATTAAATAGAGTCTTAAAAATATATAGACATCAAGTGAGGAATGCGTCATCTTTGTAATATATTTTATTAAAAATATGCCAAAACAAAATGAAAGACTTGGGAAGGTTTGAAATTTGCATTAATATACTTTGATAAATTTCACAATTTTAGACGTAAATATAGTGTTATTTACCTTATTATTACAACACTTAGTTTTTTTAGTAATAATACAGGACCTACGCAAACACTGTCGCAAAAGGTAATAAAACTTTGTATCGTCTAGACTCTAGACCAAAAACTTCCCTGTTAAATACACTATTTACTCTGCTAGGGCAAATTTCACCCATGACATGGCAACACTGTAATGTAGAAACAGGGTTAACGCAGGAAATTCGATGTTTACTCGTTCTGCGTGTCGACGCTGTCAAAGGGGAATCTCGATATTAGTATAGTATAGAAGTAGAGGTAGCCAACCTTTTGTAGAGTGGTAATAGATATTGTATAGAGAATCCTTTTGGTTTACGTTTTGTATTAAATTTACAAGGATTTATAATGATTTGTATTGATTTAAATTTGCAGTTGACCAAGATTAGGATGGTATAACTCGAATTTAGTTATGTGTCATTTTACGTATGCAACCGGTGTAATATTGAGGTGCGGTACATACCTATTATGTTATAAATGAAATAGAAAAGTCGAAATATTTTTACAATTTACACCGACAATAGAGGGACATGTTTAAAACAATTGTAGAAGTTTTTTGTGGGAGTCGAGCACGCTTCGGCACGAATTGGGCCAGCTCGCACCGGGGAAGTACCACACCCCCACAGAAGAGTGGCGAGAAATAATAGCTTGCTATTGCGTTTCGTACGGTGAGTGGGGGAGCCGGAGGCCGGTATCCTTTTCCTTACCCTTCCCAGCCCTTTCCTTTATTCCTCTTATCAATCCTTTCCTAATCCCTTCCCAATTAAAGTCGGCAATACATTTGTAGAGGCGAAAGGTCTGCAATTGACCTTATGCCTCTTCAAATGTTCATAGGCGGTGGTAGCGCTTACCATCAGGCGACCCACCAGCTCCATTGCCGACTATGACATTAAAAAAAAAAAAAAGAAAGTAGACGGAAGAACTAGTCGTAAAACATAGTATTTTCTTGTGTTTGATTTTAGGCGAGTATTATACATTTAGAAATTAAAAACTTTTTAACGAATTTTAAAGGCGACTTATTCATTATATTATTAACCCGACGTTTCGAACACTTCACAGCGAGTGTGGTCACTGGGAGAGTCGTAAAACATTTTTATTGACTTGGTATCTATCTCAAAGTATGCAAAACGTGATGTGGCAGCGAAACCAAATGTTTATAAGCCCTGTTCGATCGCAATGTTTCGTTCTACAAAGGTAGCGAGGATTATTGTTGGACGCGTTTTAAAATGACGTCACTAGGTTGAGCGTATTCACGTTGGTAAGCGACGTAAATTAGGTGAATACATATCCGGACGTAAAGCTAGTCCATTTGGATCTTTGTTAGCCTGAGTGGTAAAGGGAGCTGTTATTATATACTAGCTTTTGCTCGACTTCGTACGCTTTATATTCGGAGCAGATTATGAGATGTTATTATGCATATAAACTTTCCTTTCGAATCTATCAATTAAGACCTGTCAAAATCTTTGGTGTGGTTTTAAAGATTTAAGCATACATTCAAACGGCTTTCAGAAACCAGCGGCAAATGATTATTTTTCTGAGTTATGGCTATTCTAAAGCGCTTCTAAACAAGGTCTTTCTTTCAATGAACAAAGGTTTTAATTTGATTTTGAATAAGTGTTTTAAAAATAAACGTGTTTTCGCTGGTTCCATTTTTTGTATGAAATATGGCGTCAATACAAACACTTATTTTTCGTGAACAGTATCTTATTTTTCTCACAGAATTCTTTTAATCTAAGTGTAAAGGACTGTAAGTGAAGTTTTTATGAAAATATATGTTAAGTTTTCTCCATTGGGAGCCTACACGATGATGAATAGACCATTTTGACGTGCGTTGTGTTTAGGCGGAGGAGAGCGGAGTCTAGCATTCTGAGGCCTTGTTTTTGAGGGCCTATACATCATTATTGTATTATTTCATGCAAAAATGTTATCCATATAAGAGATGAAAAAAAGGACTAAGAATTTCTCATACAGAGTTCAATTGCTCCATTGCATTAGGGTTAAAACCCTAATGTACAGTTTCTCTTGTCGTTTAGAAAAACACAGTGTTATATTTGCAATGATGTTTTATAGCTCTAATATACTATAAATATTTTATGGTAACCACTACATACTATACTAGCTGGAACCTGTAGCTTCACTCGCGTGCTACTCGTCTAAAATGTAGCCTATGTGTTAATCCAGATCTCTATACCAATGTTCATACTGATCCCAAAGAGGTTTTTATCGATAGTGAGATATTGGTATGATAAAAATTAAATAAAAATAAAGAAAAATAAAACATTGAGAATTGAAACCAGTCCCAGCAACCATTGTCCAGCTTTCCAGTTTTTGCGTGAAAGAGCAACAAACACACACACATCCTTACAAAATTTCGCTAAATAATATTAGTAGTATAGGATGATAGTGCTCAAAAATATATCAAATGAACAAAACCGGATTTATTGATAATCAGAACTTATATTATATATAAAAATCAACTTATCATATCTTGTAATCTGGTACATATCCAAATATGTCTAAATGAAAACAATTTTCTATCAAACACAAAAGTAATCAAATAATCGAGTTACCAACCCACTATAATACGGTCGAATAGAGAACCTCCTTCATTTTGGGAACCTCAGTTAAAAATAATCCAATCACGTATCCTTAGGAGTCGATAAACTAATATTCAATGCTCGGATAAGCTTAGAATTTAGTTAAACTGAATTATTTAAATCCATTTCAATAATTGATATTCTGCAAGGATTTATTTGTTACCGATTTTGATAAATTGCGTTACACGAAATATGATATAATTAGTAGCGGGGTGAATTAATGTCTGTCTACGAAAATCGATTTTACTGCTTCATGGGTATAATCAATTCCAGAAGTTTTTGTTTGATGAAGTTTAAAGTTTGGATAGCTCAGGTTTTATTTATTTATTTTTTATTGTGACAACAAAACTTGTGTATTTATTAGTTAACTGTACTAAGATTCATTACATTAAAATATCGAAAAGTTTTATAGAATTCAAATGCTTTATAAAGTGAGAAATTTTTAAGAACAGAAAAAATATCGAGTGACCGAGAAGCAAGGTGTTGTCACGGTTCGGTAATAACGCGTGTTCAAATCCCGCCGCGTGATTTATTTTTTCCTATTAAATTTCTGAATCTAAGCAAATTAATTGTTAGACATCTATTGCGATGATATAAAATAAGCATTTGTTATGTCTGTAATAAATAACAACGAAGAATTGTCAAAAATAATGAGTGCTCATATAAAAATGACCTTCTTGTAAGTCACCGAAAAATGCTATAATATTAGTCGCGTTGGGGCCTCGTCATATGGCCCTTGATTACCGACGATCCGCCCCGTTCATCGCCCTTATATAGGGTTTTCTCACTGCACTTATGTAGTTCTTACAATAATAGTATTCTTACCTCTATAATGGAAACTTCCAGCGTATTCAACGCTGTGTAAGCCTTTCACGGTGATTAGAAAGCAGCTTTCTTTATTTGGGCTGGGAAAATTGCTTTGATATCCCCATTTGTGATATCCGGTAATGTACGAATGTAATATTTCACATTATAATCTAACTAAAAGGCACAAAGTTGATTAGTTTTAAATAGGATGATTCAGCCTGTAAAATGTTCATATATTTAAGATTATAAAAAAAGTATTGAGTATGTGATTAAGGGGGGGGGGGGATGAGATTACAATTTAGTGTTGCGATAGGGTTAAATGTCATTTAATTTTTGCTAGTGACATATTATGTCACAAAATTTCGATTCTACTAGAGGTATATCACGGCTTTGTCCGCGATATATATATAACCTAATCTGAACCTTTCTAACGATATATAACATAAGTGAAGCTTTCTAGCGGTGGTTGAAAATGGTCTATTAGTTTTTGTTTGAAAACATAACAAACATACATTCAAAACACGTATTACTTTCTTATATACAATAATTATTAATTTACTGAATTATCTTTCAAAAAATTATGGATGAAATAGCTAAGCTTCAACGAAAGGCAATTTCGTGATACGTTTTAAAATTGTTTATTTATTAAGAACTCATAGCGTGCTCATTGAAATGGAAAAATGAAAGTAAAATGTGTTGGGAATGGATGCACAAAAGGCATGTTTCATTTTCGTAGCTTAAACGCATCAAAGGTGCAATTTTGTGGAGAAATTATTTAAACGCAGCATTTTCAACACGCTAAGATAAAACTTGTGTATATTGTGAAGAAGAAAAAATGGTTAAGTGCAAAAATTGTTAAGTTCATTCGATGTTAACAATAAATTTTAGAAGTAGTCGTTCGTAGTTAGTCGTAAAAAAAATGTATTTATTTATTCACACCAAATAGAACTTACTACCATTACAGGATATCCTAATTCGACAGAGTTCTTTTATAAAAAAAAAGTAAAACAAAACTAAAAAACTATTTCATACAAAAGAAACAAAACTTTGCTTATCATAGCTTATTTATAACAATAGCAAAGATGATATAATAGTAAATGTAAATGTATTAAACTGAATAAACAGCAATCAGATCACTATTTTAATGAAAAACTAAACCGTACAAATTATCAGAATTAGATCATATTTTAACAGGACCACATGGAAGGCACCAGTTGTCAATTAAAAAAAATGATTAAAATCGGTTTAGTCGCATTAGTTTAGCAACTATACTGAGTTTACCAAGTTCTAAGGTAAATAATGTAGAGGTAAAGCTCTTATTCTACACACGTACTGCAATATTATCGTATTTTTTATAATTAATAATATTTAACTATTACGCACCGAATTTTAAGTCAATAGGCGTAATTAGAAAAAAAAATTGAAATTAATCATTTCTGTTTTTGACTGTACTTTGTAATTATAATGAAAGTCATAAGTGTTCTGCGTGACTATAGATCCCTCGAGAATATACAATCAATAGCAAAATAGTATGAAATGTTCTTATCGGCAAGGCAGTACAAATCGATTTCATAATTTTAGAGTTTATCTATTACTAGCTGCGCCCAGCGGTTTCACCCGCGTAAGTCCGTATCCTGCAGGAATATCGGGATTTTGTAAAGTAAAGTTGCCTATATGTTATTTCAGTTGTCCAGCTGTCTACGTACCAAATTTCATTGCAATCGGTTCAGTAGTTTTTGCCTGATAGAGCAACAAACACACACATACCTTACAAACTTTCGCATTTATAATATTAGTAGGATAGGATTCTGACTAATGATCTTGAACCTTTTTAGATTATAATTTTAATGGGGGTGTCGAACACGCTCCGGCACGAATTGGGCTCGCACTGGAGAAGTATCACACCCCCACAGAAGACCGGAGTGAAATAGTATCCTGCTACTGACCTTGGTACGGCGAGTGGGGGAGCCGGAGGCCTGTTTCCTTTTCCTCCGAGTCAATACCTTGTATCCGATCGTTAGTCGTCCTTAACCCTTACCTATTAAAATAAAGAAAGAAAGAAAGAAAGAAATAACGTTTATTTAACACCACCACATAATGTTAAATTAAAATAAAAAAGAGAACTCAGCTATATATATATATGTATATATGCCGTATACTCAGCATGTGCTACGCGTAATGCGCAGCGCTGATTTTCAGTAGCCCAAAAGCGGGCAGCGCAGCGGGCAGAGTTAGTGCCTCTACGAATGTTCATGGGCGGTGGTGATCGCTTACCATCAGGCTAACCACCAGTTGAGTTGCCCGCTACGGCGTAAAAAAAAATATTGGTTTAAATTAGACAGCTTAATCATGCAGTTATATCATTCAGGCAAGTATTGTATATTTAATACGCATTTCATACATTTTTGCATTTATTTGTTCATTTCATAGTGCTCATACTAATCTTTTATTGCCACTAATTATTTTGGACAAGTAGACAACACGACAAGAATAATAAATATAATAAAGATCTGAAAATTTATAAATCTTTTGATGTTCCACTTCGATTCTTTCCTTAATGGATTGTTAAAATCTGTGGCCGAAGCGTTTCCTGCTTCCTAATGGTTTATTTACCCCTTTGTGAAAAGACATTTTGTTAAAATATTACTCAATAAAATAAATAAAATATTTTTACTTCTTATACCTTACTAATATCAGAAATGCGAAAGTGTGCTTATATGTTTTTCTCTCAGTTTGCGATTTCATGATACCATTTTTGTGTCTGAAAGTAGTTTTGAGACTAGTGAGTGGTGAAAAGGCTTATTTACCAACAATCGTACTTGAATTTGTTCAACTGCTTTATTATTCAATTGTGCTGTTATATCTATTCAATTAATTATATTGCTTGTATTTTTATTTAAAACTAAATAGTGATACAACAATAGAAAAATGAGGAGCGTGAGATGGCATTTGAATCCGCGACTTTATCAACCTAACTCATATTTTTTGTGGTGACCATTATCGTGTTAAAATTTTAAGTGCGAAAGAATACCCAGGCCCATTTCCTCTGCTGTTAATTCCTTCTTTCCAGTCACCAATCCATTTTCTTAGTCTTTACCACATAAAAGGGAAAAGCGCAGTCGCAGAGGGGTTCATGGGCGGTGGTGATCATATATCATCAGGCGAACTACCAGCTCGGTTGCCCTCTATGACATAAAAAAGAATAGGAAAAAAAATTTCGGTCTGCGATCGAACCCAGTACTTCTAAAAAACACCTAAGTCTTATTATTTACGTTTTCTAAGGTATAGTGTGTTTCGTGTATCTATTAAATAATTATAAAAGGGTATCTTTTACCCTAATATTACAGTTAATAATGAAGGAATAAATAAAAACAAACAGCAATGATGCAATCTTCTATGATTTGTATATTTAATGTACATTTATTTAAACAGTAAAGTCATCACAATACTCGTTCATTTAGAGATGAATCCACGAATTTTTTATAATATTAATTGACTAGATACTTAAAAAAGTATAAATACATGAAGATTGGCACACAGTTCAATAAATACTGAATTGAGTAGCTGGCTTTATCTTATATAAGATTGAGAAACATTTTTTTACAGACTTAAAAATGTATTCGATTCAAATTCTATGATATATTATATTTAAAAATCTGAATTATGATTAATTAAAATGAAGCAACATCAAGCGATAGATTTGAAAAAAATTTCATTCAAAATACTTTAAATGTAAATTATATCGATAAATCAACAGTTTTTGATTAAACAGTAAAATTCGTAGATCCATAAATTTACAAGTATGTGCCACTATAACATTATTTTACACAAAATATCAATACAACAATTACTTATGTTACAAACGGAATTTAATGTCACTAAGATTATGAACTTAACCTAAGCGATATTAACACATTATATTGAAAATATTGAAATCGAGTCGATAGTAAACCCCACGTGGCTAAAGGATTGCTATCAATAACAAACGCGAATCCCAGATCATTTATAACTAGACGAATGCGTTAAGACGAAAATTATTTCGGGTGACCACGTGTGATTTATTACAATTTAAACGTCCAAGTAGTTGTCGCTTTCTTCCGGAGTCTCAGATCGCTTGCCGAGGCCGAAACTGAACCTGTGCATGTCTCTTTCACGCTTGCCGAGTCCAAAGTTGAATTTACTGCTGAGACGCTTGCCAAGACCGAAGTTGTAGCTTCTTGCTCGCTTGCCAAGACCGAAGCTGTACAGGTGTGGCCGCTTGCCCAGCCCGAAATCATACATTTTGGCTCGTTTCTCTTCGGTGTCCTCGTCTTCAACAAAGCGTTTGCCAAGTCCGAAGCTGTAGGGACGCGCGCGTTTCACTTCGTATCCTGAAATTATGAAAATCGTTTAAAATTTCTCATTTTTGTAAACACTTTATGGATAAATGTTGACGTCACACATCTTAACTCACTTTAATGTGTGTGTTGCTAATCTATCAAAACAGATTTGGTTTAAAATGACAAAATATTATATAATAGTTTGGTAAGTAAGGTAGAAATAGAAATCATGCTTTGTTTCAATTGGTATAATAATAATAATGACATTGTATGGAAAGATTTTAATTTAATCATATAGATTATAATTTAGTAATTCAACCTTTTTAGTATAATCATGAATATAAAAAGCCGTTTATTTACAATGGCTATATTGTTCTCTCGAGTAAAATCTCTGCATCTTTTAAATCCTTCTATTTAACCTTTGTAAATACGCAATGTATTTGCTTAACAAGCTCGCTTATATAAGCGTGTTACATTTTTTTATTATCTCGTACACACAGCGCGATCTATATACATAATTCTTATATTAATCTCTATTTGAACCTGCACTTCGTTATAGGTAGGATTTCTCTACTATTATATCTTATACGGGGTGGAGACGACAAAATAAGAATAAATATAACTATGTATCCCACATTATGTTGGCTGGAAGAGATTGCTGTGTACCTATTGCAGCAACAAGGCCTTTATTAGGAAATATTAGTGACTAATTACTTTGTATAAGAAGCAGTGGTGGCTCAGTGGTGAGAACCTCGGACTTCAAAATCGATAAGTCGGGGTTCGAGACCGGGCGAGCGTGTAGGAAATAAATTGATTTTTCAATTTATCTGCTCATGTAGATAACATCACCACTGCTTAAAACGGTGAACGATAACATCGTGAGGAAACAGGCATGTCCGAGAATCAAAAGTTCGACGAAATGTGACATCTGCCAACCCGCACTTGGCCAGCGTGGTGGATTATGGCCTGTACCCACATAGGAGGCCTGTGTCCCAGCAGTGGGAACATATATGGGCTGATGATGATGATGACTTTGTATAACAAAACATTATAAATAAAGAAAGTAATGACGTCTCTAGTCTTCATAACAAAAATCGGTTAAACATAACATGCTTTAACATGTTTTTTTTTATATTCATACATTTTTTTTGCACTTACCTACTGATGGTACCTCGTCGTATTCAAATACTTCTGAAAGCGAGGGCTGCTCTATTCCATTGGAGAATTCTTCTTCTGAAGCTTCTTCATCTACTGATCTCTTTCCGAGACCGAAGGAGTATGGTCGGGATCTGTGACCAAGAATTTATTAACATTAAACTCAGTAGTAACAACCTAATTTGGCGGAGTTATTCAGTAACTCACAAAAAACCAGTGGTGGCTCGGTGGTACACTCGGATTTAAAATTGATAAGTCAGGGTTCGCTTCCCTGGCGTGTAAGAAATAAATTGATATTTAAATGTATCTACGCGTGTAGATAACATCACCATTACTCTAAATGGTGAAGAAATCATCGGAGTCATATCCAAAACTCAAAAGTTCGACGACATGTGACATCTGCCAACCCACACTTGGTTAAAACAACATAAATGCGTTGCTATCTTTTTGACAAGTTTATAAGAATAGTTTCTAATTTTCTTATTCTTTGAAAAGATAATTTTTATAAACTTATAAATATTTGCACGAAACGTGTATAGAGAAAATTCAATTGTGCCAAAGAACTATTTTATTATATACCTATTCATGTTACTGAGGGGTTGTGGATATTATTATGCTAAAGAATAATAAATAAGAAAAAAGGGTACCGACAAAGGGCCTTGTCATTGGAAATATCTGCAAATCAAAATAATTTATTAAAAGAACTCGCTCGTAGTTATTCATGTCTTTTAGAATGCTTTTATCAACGACAATATAACGTATCATGATTGTAGCATTTGATATTAAATTGGACATTTCTGAAGCTCAATAAATGTGTAATTGGTCTACCTAGATATAATACTAGAACATTCGATATGTTGGAAGTTGTTTTTGGAAAGATTACCTTTTGCCGAGTCCAAAATTGTAGACAGGCAAGCGTTTGTATTCCGATACGTAGCTATATGCTCTCTTGCCCAGGCCGAAGTCGTAGTGGGGTGATCTCTTCTCCAATGGGGCGACATGGTCGTGGTCATGGGCGTTCTGGTCCACGTGGTCATTATCGTGGTCGCTCTCAACGCGCTCAGGAGCGCAGGTCACCGCCCCGATGAAAAGGATTAAGACTATTGATGAGTACTGCATTCTGTAAAGATAAGTTCGTTTGAAAATTAATTTATCGTTCAGAGCATCTTTGACTCGCAAAACTATGGGTTCCGTATAAAGAAGCTAAGGGGTATTTTTTTGGGCCTCTAAAAAAAACCCATTACAAAATATACCCATCCAAATAGCAGGCCACTTGATGTTAAGTGTTCACAACTGCCCATAGACACTTGTAAAAAGAATAATTGCAAGAATAATTAGGCATCCATTTTATTAACGATCGTAACCCCGATTTTTTCTCTGAAAATTTCAACTGTCTAACTTTTACGGTTCATGAGCTACAGCCAGACATCTGAACAGCATCACAGGATCCCGTTTTACCCCTTAGAAACGAACCGTAAAAATTATTATTTGAAAAATGTTAAAGAGTAAAAAATGGCAACAGGCTGGACTCGAACCCGGGTCCTTAGCTTTACTGTGGCGAAACCTTTCGCCGCTTATTTACTTTTTATGTATGTCAGTTGATTCAAAACCTAAGAAGAATACAGTTTGTGTTGACTCCCGTGAAAATCCTGTGTACTCGATTACCGAGAAGGTCCAGTTGTTGATTTAATTAGATTTAGAACGTGCCTTTCTAAGTTCCATAGTACTTCGGAAAAGGACAAATAAGTTTCTATTAATTATGTTGGTTTATTTTCTTTTCTTTATTTTTCAAACGACTTTAAAAAAAGAGAGGGGAATTGTAGCGTTTATTTTATTTTTGTTACATCAGAACTTTCGACCTGGCGAAATTTTTTATTTTTTTATTTTCGAAATTTTAAGTTGATTATTATGTAGTAGCTGCACCCCGCGGTTTCACTCGCGTACGTCCCTTTCTTGTAGGAATATTGGGATAAAAAGTTGCCTTTATATTATTCCAGTTATCCAGCTGTCTACGTACAAAATTTCATTGGGTTCAGTAGTTTTTGCGTGAAAGAGTAATAAACACACACAAATAATACAAACTTTCGCATTTATAATATTATAGTAGTATTGTATTTAAAAGTACTTTACTTAAAAAAATATTAAAAGCTATTTTTAACAAATAAACTAAACCACTTTCAATTTATCAGAACTAGACGAAATATAAATGTAACTATAAGAAAGGCACCACATTTGTATCAAAATCCGTTCACCCACCTAGTCAAAAGAACACAACAAGAAAGTCAAATAAAAATAAGATCAAACTGATAGACACCTTCTATTTAAATCCGTAGAAAATAACTTCAAATATACCCGCGCGAAAACATCATTAATATACATAATATGTACCTATAAATGGACAATCCACTTCAAAGACTTAACTCTATGAATTCACGCGTTTTCAATAAACATTCTTTTACAGCTTCTGTCCTTTACGAAACCACACGGCATACGATTGAATTTTAAATGAAACTCTTTTTGAAATGCTTCTGAACAAATTGCGGGAAGCGCGATGCAAAATGGACTCCACGCGGAGTAGATAAAGTGCAATTTCGTTTTATTTCGAGTTGAAAAAGTTCTATATTGGTAAGTCGGATATTGCTGCATTCACGAGGGAGTACGTTACTGCATGATTTTAAAATGCTCATACATTTTTGTTGTAAAGATCTCATATCACCCACAACTGAGCTGGAAATTTTGGACAGTGGAGTACTTGAACTGATGTATTCGTTTTAAGAAACTACCCGTGAAGTTTAATATTAATTATAGAATACTAGTTAGAACTTTCAGCTTCACTGATGTTACAATTGCATGTAGAATGCAAATTATAATCCTACTAATCCTACTAATAAAGTTTGTAAGTGTGTGTGTTTGTTGCTCTTTCACGCAAAAGTTACTGAACCGATTGCAATGAAATTTGGTACGTAGACAGCTGGGTAACTGTAATAACATATAGGCAATCTTTTTATCCCGATATTCCTACGGGATACGGACTTACGCGGGTGAAACCGCGGGGCGCAGCTAGTAATATATATTTGGTTCTGTGCTAGTTTCCATAGAAATTTCATCAGTTTTTGTGGTAAATAATGGTAAACACTTCTTAGTTTTCCTGATTTTTTGGACATCATTCGCGACAATATAATGCACGTCGTTTTATTAACAGTGCTTAATTTTCAGCATTTTCTAATTATTGCTAGGAATTTTTTACTGAGGCGTCTCATTTCTTGTCTATTGAACTGAATTGGGTTTTGTTGTCTTTAGTTAAACATGATTATATAAATTTAGAAATAAAATCATAGACAGTAGCATTTTCTGCCTTTGTTATTTCGTTTGTCAGTCCAAATCAATTAAGCGAATCTAAGCTTTGGTTGGTCTTGGTTTTAGTAAAATTAGGAAGGGCAATGTAGTGACAATAATCCAGTTCCATGGTGTTGATAATTAAATTTAATTTTGAGATATTCAATTATTATCCTAGGGCTATATTTAGACCGTTCATGATATAATAAGAATTACAAATACAATAAATTATATTCTCACATAGACAGTTCAACGACAATAGATAGATTAAAAAAACATTTAAAATTTTCCTGTGTCGACCCGGGTGAAACCGGGGCAAGAAACAATTAATATTGCAAACAGGAAAGTCTGTTAGGTTGTATGTTTGTTTGTCTATTATGCTAAAACGATGCGGATTTTATAAAACATTATGTATATTATTTGACTGAAGGCAAAAAGAAAAGAAAATTAGCGGTAATTATATGCTTACTATCAACAATAAATAAACGAACAAACTATTTAGCGTTATAGTATGCGTATAGCTAGCTGTATAGATGTCCATATGCACACAAATTTATTTATATGAGTGAATTTTATTACGTTTTTGTGTGTCCAAAATAAAGCTTTGTACAATTTATCTATTACGTCAAACTTATAGCATGAGACATTCACCATAATATCACTGTCGTATATTTTAGAAGAAAATAAGTTATGATAATATTAATTTATTAACACTATCTGATATGTAGGAGCTTCATAACTAAATAACTTAATAAACACACCACAAGGGGCTTTTCTCGTCCCATCTTGAGGTTTATTAGACCTCCTATTGACAACATTCATTACTTTGCTTGCTTAATTATATTACGTAATCTTGATACTAGACACATATGTTACACAGCTCGTGGATAATCTTGTAAGCATTTTTTAGAAGACTGTTTTTATGAGATTATGATATACTTTCATAAATAGTATGTACACTACGAACGAATATATGAAATAACAATTGAATTAGATTATGTTTTCAGATATTAAGAATATTCCATATATTCTTCAATTATTTATATAAAAATAACTCTGAGTAAAAACACTATTTATTACTTAAGAATGGCTGAACGGATACTATGATGTGATAATGATACGATGCTGTGGTATTTGTTTAATATCTTACTGATGAATAAGGTTAAAAAAAATGTCATAATTAAATAAACAATAAAAAATCGATTCAAGGCAAGAGCATAAATTCAATTAAACATAAATCGTAGACTCAAAAAACAATTTAGAAATATTTCAATGTTATTTAGAAATAAATATTGTTATAACTTTTCTCATTTTTTCAGTAAATTTAAATTACTTATTAGTACCTACGTATCACGTTAATTCGACAATATAAACGTGTTTAATATTGATATTTTAATCGCAAAGTTGTGTCAATTAAAAAGTTTCGGGGACAAATGATTTCCCCCGTGTAGCGCCATAACTCTCTGGGTTTTTCTTGCGAGATTAAACTCTTTTGTTAAAAGTTACATTTTCAATTTATGTTATTAAATTTTGCTAACTTATGCCCGCCACTTAGCCTAGGTATGAGAGTTGGTGTGTTTGCCGTTATTTAATGCGGGATTTTATTCGATAAGATGGTAAATATTGCTTTATTTATCTTATTTATTTATTATATTATTTATTCATCGTAAATTTTATTAGCTATATATATTATGTATATTAATTACGGACAGTTATTACGTTTTCTCTAATTCTTCTAACGTTAAAAAAGTATTGTTTTAAAATCATCATTACCTTACAAAAATTAAGTTTTATTTCGCTAATACACCGCGAAATGATTTAGTTAGTTTTATAATTGACCTTGAAAGTGCACGGCAGAAGTTGACCCCATTAAGGTCAAGTTTGTACAAACAATGAGTAAATATTAAAGTTATAGCTAACAATATAATACAGTGTATTGCTAGAGGTGGTTTGTTTTAACCATAAGAAACATTTAAATCGTATATTAGTATATTTCTTTATTTATACAAGGGCCTAAGACATTGAAGGCAGATAAATTAAATGTTTCGTTTTTATTATGCCCACCCAGTTCCGAACCACCCTCTCTTGATTGAAAGGTTTTAAGAGATTTTAAGAGATTTAAGGACTATTCAAAAGCGAAAATTTGTGTAGATTATACATTGATATTTTATGATTATTACACAGCCAATTATTTTTTACATACATGTGTATATAAAAGTGAAAGAATTTTTTGAGTAGGTCGAAGAGTGCCTGAGTTTCTCGTACAAACAAATTAAACAAACAAACTACTTTATATTATAAATATAGGATATGTGAGCGTTGATCGCGGTCTAAACGCTATGACATTGAGAAGCAATGAATAAATTATTGTAAAATAGATAATTCTAAATTAAGCTTGGATAACCAACATCGAACAATTTGCATTTTAATCACATGTTGGTATAAAAATCTATGGCTGGCCGCCCGGTTTTGCTTGTTTTGATGTGGGATGAAAACTTATTTATAATAAAAATTTCGTATTTCATATACCGTTTAACAATATTGTAATTAACTACCAGAGTATAGCATTATATTATCTGTGCTATTGGTGAAAGAAATTTCAAAATCGGTTCGCAGTTTTGAGTTAGAAATACTAGTTCTTTCGCGGACAAATCCGCAAAACCAAATATTTCTTCAGTTCTTGTTTTATTCTGGTAATAAGCTACTCACTGCAAATCAGAAAGATATATATACTATTCGAAACAAAATCAGTAAGAATCAAGATTCGGTCGAAGTCAGAATTTGATGGTGTACCTAGTCATTGATTTGACTAAGAAATAACCCAGTTTTCAGTAACGTCGGTTAAAAAATATACTCGTATGTATATTCTGAAATTTTTCAAGTCGTTCAAAAGTCTATAAAAGATATTAGGTGCTCTGTAAAGCTGTGACTCAGCATTTTGACGTCCTGCGATAAGGCACGTTTTGGTAGCAGGAGGAAACCCGTAGGATGCGATCTAACTCATTAAATTTAATTGGTTTTGAGACTTCTTAATTATCTTTATAGAGATTATCGATGGATTGTTTTATAACGATGAATAAAAACCTAGGTTTTAAGCTCTGTAGGTACCTATTATGTATACATGTATGTATGTAATGTCATGCCATGCACATATGTAATGTCAATGTCAGAATTATTGACTGATTTTCTTAAACTGTGTACGTAATTATCTTTCCTGTCTGTTTCCAACCAATCGATATTATTCTTTTCTAGTTTGATAGGGAATTTTTGCCATTTAGTCTCATTTTAAAATCGCGAGTGGTCGTCCCGAGAACTTTGGAAGCCCTTTTTTGTAGAAAAATGTTTTACAATACCTTTCTTATATTATAGCTGTCTGCGCATAATTATTTGCATTAGTAAAATGTATTATTCCGATAGTCTTATTTTGTATTTACGTCGATAAATTAATACATACAGACAATGTCATTTGCCAATGGATATTTATATAATTGATACAACACGTCATATATCGTCGTCATTAGCCCATATATGTTCCCACTGCTGGGACACAGGCCTCCTATGAGGGTTCAGGCCATAATCCACCACGCTGGCCAAGTGCGGGTTGGCAGATGTCACATGTCGTCGAACTTTTGATTCTTGGACATGCCGGTTTCCTCACGATGTTTTCCTTCACCGTTTTAAGCAGTGGTGATGTTATTCACATGTGCAGATAAATTGAAAAATCAATTTATTTCCTGCACGCTCGCCCGGTCTCGAACCCCGACTTATCGATTTTGAAGTCCTAGGTTCTCACCACTGAGCCACCACTGCTTTTTTAATAACAATGATACAACACATTATATGACAATATCATATGACTGTATAAAATAACACGATACGCCATTTTTATGAGGAAACGAGTTCTCAATTACCCGTAATGTTAAAAAATAACAAGGACTCTTTGTTAATACTAACGACCCCATTATTTTGATATTCTTGACATTTACAGAGAATGTACGTCAGATGTATTGACAGGTATTCTTATTGATGCGCCCCCTTGGGGTATGGGGCAAGGTTTTGTACCACGATAGATTTTGTTACTTTGATAAGCTTTTTCGTTGATTCATAAAATTGTTTGGAGGTTAGATCGGAAAGATAGCTGATGAAAATGTCTGCGATGTCGAATGTCTGTCTAACGGTTACTGACGTGATCGCTCAATTATTTATGATTTGCTGTTCGCCCCGGCTACGTCCGTGGTACATATATAGCCTGTACTCTTCCTTAATAAATGGGCTATCCAACACTGAAAGAATTTTTCAAATCCGACCAGTGTCCTGAGATAAGTGCGTTCAAACAGACAAACAAACTACGGGATACAGACTTACGCGGGTGAAACCGCGGGGCGCAGCAAGTATACTATAACAAAATAACTATTTGCTGTTCATTACTTATTAAATAACTATTGATAAAAATAATACATCAAAAGCAATACTGACTTTTTATGTTAAATCTTTATACCAATTACTTGTTGTATAAAACGTCCCCTTGAATTTAATGTCTCGAAAACAAACAAACTTAAAGAGATTTATTTGTAAACTTTTTTAATCAACGTGTAAACTAATGAATACTTTTAATTGATTCCGTCTAATAACACGAAAATGAAGGTGATAAACCATTTTCATTAACAATGATTTTATTAATAATGATTTTTTCATAAGCTAAAAGCGTCTTAATATCGTAAAGTATACGATCTAATCCATTATATGGCAAAATTAGTTTATATGATTGCTACAAGATACTTCATTTTTAGTTTTTAAATGCTTTATTTATGCGGCAATTTTAAAGAATTGAAGAAAATCGATAACGAGTGCGTACTCTTTAAAAATGATAGTTCCGGATAGTGGTGAATTTGAACGTGTGTTAAAAATATAATGCCACAAATTTGATACTGTAGTATAAAACCACAAAGCTATTTAAACAGTTCTTTTGACGATTAATAAGCATGCAATATATGGGCAAAAATTCAGATTTTTAGTTAAATATATTGTTTAAGCAATATTGTAATGTTATATTGTTTTTGTCTGTCAAAACATTTAATAGATTTTTAATAAATTGCGTATTTTTATTTGAGCCGTGATGTCTAAATATGTGTGCGTGGGCCCCATGTGTAGTGACAGAGCTGGCCAAGATAATACGTAAGTCATAAACGTGTGCGTTCGATATTTTAACGCTTATAGTCCTCTTAGAGTTGGATCGTTATTCATACGTGTCGTTTTAATATAGGGCCTTCTATCAGAATGTACAAATATCGAAGTGTTTCCAATTTGCATCGTAATAGATTGGATGAGATGGAGAATGTATCCCCGCGATAAAATCTAGCCTATGTCACTCTCTAACCTCTTAACTATTCCCAGACAAAAATCATACCATAAAACAGCGTGGTTGAGACGTGAAGGAAGGACAAACAAACTCACTTGCACATATTATTAGAATTATTAATGCGTTTTCGCAAGTGAATAAAAATAGCTATAACAAAACAATTTGCAGTAAAGTTGCGATCATGGTGTTAAAAATAGCCGTATCGTCTTTTATATATTTTATACGGTTTAACAACTCGAACCTATACATTCGAGGTCAATAAACGAAATTAAACATATATAAACACACACACACACACTCTCAATACTCAAAATGGCAAGTAATGTTTCAAATATTTTTTATGAAATCCGATGAAAAAGATTAAGCCTCACAACACTCAAAAAAATCCTATTGTGGGGTTCAATGCAGCATATTATGTAACCATATATTATATAAATTTTTTTTTGAAACAAATAAAGATTTTTTTCTTTTTAAAAATCAGATATCTTTTTAAATTCATTTAAAAATCATCAAATAATACCCGAAGTTAACCTATAATATATTTAACTTATATAATATAAATATATTTAACTTTGGGTATTATTTGATATGACTTCAACTGAATTCAAAAAAGGAGGTTATCAATTATCAGTTTGTGTTTGTTATTAACTGCTTACTTGATAAACCAATTTTTATAATTTTTAGTTTTTGAAAGCCTACAAGGAACCAGAGCTCAAACCACCACCACAAGAAAGGTACTGCATTCCCTGTGGTTCGATTTAAAGTAGGCCTAGATGGGACAATTTGACGGCGATTTTGAATGCAGTTTAATTTTATATTCAAATTCATTATAGAATCTATAGAGCGGTCCCTCCCCCTAGGGACGTAAGGATTCTTTTTCGTAGATAAGAATTATTCTATCAACAAATGATGATTCAAAAGTGCTTGTAGAAAAGTCAAATAAATAAATGTTTGTGTTTGAGCACAGATAATATAATACTATACAGTAGTTTGAGGTTGAGTTTAGTTTGAGTTAGGGTAATAACCAAGTATACAGGTGTACCTAACATTGTCGCGGATGAATTTTAACTAGCTCCCGTGGCCTCGACTTAAGCGGCTCGACGGAACACAGTGGGGATATGGTCGGTAAGAATCCGACATAACTCACGGCTCCATCACAGAGGCCGTGGGTATCTATGCAAGATTTATAATAAAAAAATTATACGTAACATTACATGTTTGCATCGACACTTACTCATTATCTAGTGTGTACAATCAGATTATAATTCCAGTAATCGGTGGATTTGTTTCAATCACGGCGATAAGATAGATTTGTAATAACACGTATACATGAAAGTGCTTTTAAAATTATCCATGTGTAATTTGACATTAAATTGCACGAAGCAATCTAAAGTCTTAAATAATATTATAAAATGATTTATGAATAAAGCGAAGTTTTTTTTTTTATAATGTATAGTTTTTAATCTTCAAATGCTACTAATATTATAAATGTGAAAGTTTGTAAGGATGTGTGTGTGTTTGTTGCTCTTTCACGCAAAAACTACTGAACCGATTGCAATGAAATTTGGTACGTAGATAGCTGGACAATTGAAATAAGATATAGGCAACTCTTGATCCCGATATTCCTACGGGACACGGATTTACGCGAGTGAAACCGCGGGGCGCAGCTAGTATTATATACATGTTCGAATGGGATATATATGGGGAGTGTATCAAAATATGGTTGTTTAAGTCAATAATAGTTAGCCATGTAGGAACATTGTTAGCCTCCTCGGTACAATGGTAAACGCGTGAGATCAGAACCGAGGGGTTCGATTCCCGATGGGGAGAAAAATGTCTCGGTCTGGCAGAACACAGAAGGCTGATCACCTACTCGATCATCTGCCTCATACCCCACTAGGGGACACGGGAAGGTAAGAGGTTAGGAGTTACCAATAAGCAATTACTAGAAAGAATTGCTACAAACTTAAACTTGAAAATTACTGTCTTTAAAGTGAAAACTACTACATGTCTCGAACAATAATTACCGACATGCGACGCTATTGAAAAAGTTTTCAACAAAAATGTCTCATACATAGAACGTGTGAGATCTTCGAAATAGAATATGATTTTATTATTTTTTATTTTAGATACAGCATTGGCCAGTGAGCAAATTTGATTCAAATCAAATCAAATCAAAAATACTTTATTGTGCACCAAATCATACACAAATTCTATAAATAAACTCTATAGAAGCACAACTGGCGGTCTTATCGCTAAAGTAGCGATCTCTTCCAGACAACCTGGTGCACAAGGTGACAATAGCGTCTATTAATATTTAACAAAAAAACACATCTCTCTGTCTGTCTGTTTGTTTGTTTTTTGCACAAATTGATAGAAATGTACACAGGTTTTATCTCGAAATTCCTCGAGAAACGAGAACTATGCAGATTTTCTATCTACGCGGGTGAAGCCGAGGGGAAAAAGATAGTTATCTTATAAATATCTTAGTGCAGTATGTATGCTTTTATGAATTAAATCCCAAACACCAGCTTTACTGATTTAATAAATTCTTCCATTAGTGTAATAGGTAATATATTTTATATTATAGTTTTAATCCCCTATCGGCTTGAGCTAAGCATTCCTACACATCATAAACCAAAGTCCCCCACCGCCTTTGTCTGTTTGCTTTAACCTCAATGTACCTCAAAAACAATTCCGCCGATTTCCATTCCGTTCTCACCAATGAATAGGGTGGTTCTCGAGGAAGGTTTTAATATGTAAATTGTTAAGTTCCAGACAACCCAGGCGAAGCCGCGGACTGTAAGCTAGCGCTCTGTTAAATAACCACGACCAACCGGGACGGCTAACAACCAAACATGATATTCGCTAGTCAAATATTAAACTCGCTTACTGTCAAGTGAAGTTCTATTAATATAAAATGCACGTTACCACAAATTGGGGTGCACAGTGACTCAGATAATTCTGTTACTAGATAAGCTTTCAACTATCTGATATTGAAATTGCAAATAACAGTTCGTATCAGTTTTACCATTATTGGGAATTGCAGTTGTGTAGGGCAATATTTTTTGTTGGATCCGTTTTTTGTTTATTAACATAGTTCGATTTTAATTTTGTTCTCGCGGAAACGTTGCTAGATATTTTTGAAGGAATTTTCGAATTGAAATAATAATAATAATAAATAATAAACACTTTATTGCACACACATAAAACAAAATAAAATATTCACAAATAGAGTAATAGCGGTACAAATAGAAATAAATTGTAGTTTAGCATTAAAATATCGAATTGGCTTTTAGGATGTTTGTTGATATCATATTATATATCATATTTATAACGCTTATATTTCATTCTTTGTAGATTATAATAACGGTCAGAAAATTAATCCATAATACATACTGAGATTATAGTCTTTTGTCGCATAGACTGCATACAATACGATAGGTACAGTCTTCATTCTTTTGTGTATTTTTTTATTGAAATTGTTGTATTTGAGAATCATATTAAATTCTCAAAAATATTCTTTTATATAACCAAATGATAATATTTTCAGATATTTAAAATCAATCTCTGTAAATGACACTCATATTATTTAGCTACTAAATAAACATATTATGGTTGAGACAATTAATTTATACTACTAAATTTCATAGAAAGGCGCTAATATATTTTACATTTGTAGAATCGTAAGTTCTGTAATCGACCAGACGCCTCTCCAAATATTGCTACCAGCTCCATTGCCGACGATGACAAAAAGGATGTTCTACCATTGCAAAATAGTTACTAGAATAAATTGACATTTCATAAAGTAAAAGAGGAAGCGACTACACAACAGCTAAAAGTTTATACGGCTAAGTTAAATGCGGATTTAACCGCTGAACAGCGCAAACAAAACGAAAGATGATAAACATTTGCAGTATAATCATGAAGTTTGTCCAACAATTCTCGTATGTTCGGTTTGATGAATGTATAATTAGTGAGGGATGCGACAATGGCAGCAATCAGGTTGGGGCGAGGTTTTGTATTTTGGACATGGAATAAAACTATTTATGGATGTCGTGTCGATGTTTTGATTGTACGCTCTTTGGTATAGCTTTTGCCACTTGATTTGTATTATTGTTTTGAAAATTTTTTAACGTTTTTACAGAGCAAATGCCAGGGTCATTAAATTAATAGTCAGATGTGACGGAGTGTAGAGATTAGACTATTGATATTCTTTTTATTTGTCTTACATCCATGGGCTATATCTTGTACATTGACGACTTATGCATACGTTACCGGATGATGATAGAATTTGAGATTAGTTTAACCCAGCCTTTCTCAAAGTGCGATAACGCCTAGTTATGGGTGCTGAAGACATAGATGGGGGCGGTTGAGAGCAAGAAAAAATTGGGGAGCATTGAAGTGAGTCAGGGCGGCAACGATTAATTTTTAGTTATTATTTTTATTCTTTAATATGCTCAAAACACCTCATCAACTTTTAATCTAGTAAAAATATAGAAGCAAAATGAAATAAAGACATGAGTTAAGAGAAATTATATACAAAATGTCATAAACTTCTTGTTTCCATTCCACTAGCCCCGGTTCCTTTCTTTTCACCCTTTCCAGTCGTCAATTCTTTTCCATACCTTATTTTTTCAAAGCGAGGAACACATTCGAAGGGACACCTCTAAGATTGTTTATGGGCGGCAGTAATCGCTTACCATCAGGCGAACTACCAGGTCGGTTGCCTGCTGTGACATAAAAAAGTAGTTTATATGTTAAATTTAATTTTTAGTTTTATAGCATTGAAATGCTTTATAAATGAGAAATTTTGAAAGAATAGAAAAAATTTGATCACGAGGCAGGATTCGAACCTGCGTATCTTGCCTAACCGTAGCAACGCCTAGCCTCTCGGCCACCCGATTTCTCTAGTTTATATGTTTATTCTAAATTTTCCATAGTGTTATCGATCTGAATATTATACCTTTATTTCGCCTTCACCAAAAAAGTTGTATTTCTAGATATTTTCAATAAAAATGTAAATGTGAAACCATAAATGAAAATCTTTATTTATTATGCTTAAGAGTTGGGAATTGATTGTGAAATATTCAGTCCGGTTTTTCTTAAAAGCTTTAAAGAAGGGAAATGCAGAGATTGGATTCTATCAACATCAGCTAGAAAGGTTAAGTGCACTAGAAGATGTAAATAACTGAAGTCATAAATTTTAGTTTATTGTTCTGACGGTTTCATTTCGTTTTTTTTTCTTGTGTTTACTACTAAATAGGTAAAAAGTATGAGACTTTTTTACCTATTTAGCATTCTACTATTCATATAAAAATTCATATTTGCGGCACAAGAAACATCATAACGTAATTTATTATCAAAGGTCATAATGGCTGAGAACATTTGGCATTCAGACGTGGCCCGCAAATAAAAGTACTTAGAGATACATTCATATCTGACATTGATGTAGAAATGATACCTACGTGACATGAATAAATCTGTAGCACAAAAGAATTACATGTACTCCTTGCTGGTCCTTGTCTGGAACTTTACGAACCGGTACTTATTTGATGAGGGGTTAAAAAACGTGGTTATTCTGTTAATGTCATTATTTTGTTTAATGACAGCTCTGTGGTTGAGCATATGCTGGCGTTTTCAGTAATTCAGTAGTAGTTACGTTACTTGACGATTGATTAAAGTCTATGTTTAATATAAACTTGTGATTTGGGGACAGAAGCAATTATTACAAAAAGTAAACGGTTAAATTTAAATTCTACTGAGACATAATTTATATGCTGCTAGAGCAAATTTATATGTTGTCAGACCAAGTCTAAATGCTACTAGGAAATTTTTTATAATTGACTCCATTAGGCATCCATCGAAATATAGGAACCATCGAAAACCTCTTTATATGAACATAGTGACACGAGAATATTGTATACATATGTATGTTATTTGATTTAATTTGTATAATTTAAATTGATTTCATTTTTATAACTTCACTAAGGTAAATAATTAACTACCTAATTATTATAGTAACCCACGGAACTAATACATTTTTAATACGGATTTTAAATTGAGTACTACTAAACTATTTAATACATGTTATTCTGTATAATAGATTCGAGTAAAATATAAAAGATAATTGGCCAAAAATCAACAAGTAAATGACATTTATTTCCAATCCATGGGTAGACAAGACATAGCAATAAATCAATGCCAGAAATAATTGACATTTAGCAATGTATTTATAATTCCTACCCTAAGGATATTTCTTGATAGTTTCTGTTACCTTTCACATTTTTATTGCTTACAAATTGATATATTTTGTTTCGATTTGGTCTTTTATTCATCAAGTTATTAATATCATAATATTAGTTTTCGTAATGAGCGATGAAAGCCGATATTTTATCATTAAGACTATAAGATAGGTTATGCGTAGTAATAATACTCAAATTGCAATAGCTAGGTTCTATTTCAAAAATTACATACAAGAATCTTTTATTCTAACTACTTACGGTGTCAATTACTATAATTACTAGAAGCATAATTCAAAGTTTTAATGTTTTTATTGAAGTTGTTTAAAACATGACAAATTATATGATTGATTTTCTATATCATGTGTATAGTTTTTTTGTAGGTATGTATACAATTTGTCTATTTATAAACTAACCATCTTTGACTGATTTTCATTGATCATAGTTCCATCGCAATTAAAAAGCCCATCGAAATCAAGCCCTCTGTTTAATAGCTACAATGCTACATATACATATAGACATCGACATCAAAAAAAAAATCTATTCAATAAATTGAGACAAAATTAAGCAGGAAAACATTTGGATCCCATTGGACTCATGTTAAAAGGGCACTAACGGGCGTTTAGTAGTAACTTAATATTTACAAATAGTATACACATTTATAATTTAATTAATGTTACATATTTTTGATACGGTTGATGTGGAAAGTGATACATCAAAGGTATATTAAGCATTCAGTATCTTATTACGAGAAGTTTTGACCCCGACACGGGTCCCCTGGGATCCCTAGTGCCTCACATTAATTTTATGAACAAAAATTTATTAATATTTCGGTGAGGTTATTAGAGTATCTAGTGGTCGAAGCCATAGATTGTTATGTGTTACACCGGAAAGGTGTTATACATACATCGAAATATTTGAAGTTATTATGCGAGCGTTTGGTTCGACTTTAGTTTATGTGCTGGAGTTGTACCATTTCTCGACTTGTAAAAATTGTGTATTTTTTTTTTGTTGTTGGTTAGCAACCAAAACTTGAAAATGAAACATTTATTCAACTGTGCATAGAATTAGTATTTAACTTTCTGCACAAGATAAGCGATTAAAATCTCTGTTAGTTTGTTTTCAAAAACAGTTTTGTTTATACATCATGAATGCATGAAAAGAATTCCTATTTGTGTTTAAATCATTATTTTTCAAAAAAATACTAAGCCGCTTTCATATTTTCAAAACAGGTAAGAGAAGTCGGGATAAAAAGTATCCCATCACCCAAGTGAGCTCATACCCTGTTAGTACAAAATTTCATCAAAATTCGTTTAGTAATTTCAGAGTGATTGACGGACAAACATCCAAACAAAGTGTGATTAATGTTCATAGTGTCTTTTTTCGTTATTAAATTATATTGTAACTCAGACTTTGAGCTTATAAAATATGCACATAACATCAAGCTGGGGTCCTCAAGGGGGAAGTGTGTGTCTCAGTATATGTATTATTGTGTATGTGTGTGTATACTGCAGTACTGAGTATTATAATGAAAATTTAATGAAATTGCCAGTACCACCATATCGCCTCTAATCGGGTAAAACATAGAACAAGAAAAATAAATCTAACCTAATGAAATTTGGTACGTAGGCAGCTGGACAACTGGAATACATAAACATATAGGCAACTTTTTATCCCGATATTCCTACGGGATACGGACTTACGCGGGTGAAACCGCGGAGCGCAGCTAGTAAGTATATATATTAACTAGCTGTTCGCTCCGGCTTCGCCCGTGGTACATATACAGGCTATTTTACTCAGAGTTGCAGCTTTCTATGTGAAAATAATTTTTGAAATCAGTCCAGTAGTTTTTAAGTTTATCCATTAAAAACAAACAAACAAAAAATTCTTCCTCTTTATAATATTAGAGTAAATAAATATATTAATTATGGCAACCCAGTCAATAAATAAGAGTGTTGTGCCATCATTGCTGGTGACATCTAGCCCACTTTAAATCTTCAGACCTTTCTTGTCTATGCTGGCTTGCATAATTATTATGAAATCACGTTTTACGCGCCACAGTCTAAACAAGAAAGGGATTTATTAAGATAATATTGGTTCTTTTAGCTTCTGCTTAAATCCATTTCTTGTTCACTGTGAACGAAATAAAATCAATGGTAAATACTCGGTTGTTATCGATTTTGTACGTTTGTATGTGTCTGACTCTTTACAAATAAATTTTGATCCACTTCAAACGGCAAATTTAATTATTAGTAGCTTTATGAAGGATCAGTAACGATACAATGATTTCGTGTATGTTATTGTCTTGATGAGTTTTGTCTAGATCTATTAAATTCCTTATGTATCCTTCAATACAAGTGAAACAGTTTAGTTGATTTTAACATAAAAGTTATATATTATGAGCAATATTAAGCTGAGGATTATAGCTAAATATATTCGCTGTATAAAAAATAAAAAATCTCATCTTTTAAAATAGCCCTTTCGCTTCCATCACAATGCATACTGCAATTTTCATTTATAATTTAATTATCTCTCTATGTGAGCTGAATATTATAAGCTGTTATTTTATGTTTCCTTCAACAAAGACTTTCACTAGGATACTTCAGACTTCTAATGGGATATGATAATAACATAATATGCTGAACAAGGATGCTTTTGTGGTGAAATTATTTCTAGAAAATGTTTAGCTCGTAGCAAATAAAAGTATCGAGGTACATACGCGAACGCTCCGTCCTTTTGTTCTAAAACTAATTTCTGTATGTGGTGTGGGGTAGTACCGGTTTAACTTATGTTGTATTACTGATATTTATAGTCATATATTTAGTTAAGAAACATTTTAACACTTTGATATACAATATTCATGACTCATTATGGAAATTAAAAAAATATATGCTATTATAGCTTAACAAAGGCATTTTATTAAAACCCGTAAAAAGCTGTATTAACTGTATTGTGTTATTAAAACTTATCAGTATAATTTTGTCATTCTTATTTCGATTAGTTATTATCATAGCAATCATTATTATAAATTGTCTTTATTTTTTATTTATTTAAACATATACATTTTTATTTTTACAAATACAATTTAGTATAAAAAATACGTAAGCAAGGAGCGAAGGGACGAGCCTGTTAGCCTGTTGCCAACGGCCGCCAAGTGCCAGAATCAACTTTATGGCATTTCCTTCGACATAAAATAATATGACCCAAAAAAAACCGTCAGTTAATTAATAATATTTGATAACGTTTTTCCTCTAGTTACAATTTTCTTTAAGCAATAGGCATTTAATAGCATTAGGGAAATATAACCATTAAATAGCCATGTATATAAAACTCCCGTATGCAAAACCGTATTACCGCTAAATAATCTGTTACGAAGAAGCGGTTCATATTTCGTAGATCCATTGTTTGTATAGGACGGCCCAGTTGGTTTAGGTTCGCGTATAACTAGAAAGTTGTACGATAAAGTTGTTCCGTTTTAGATCAAGAGCATTCAATTTGTATGGAAATCTTAGAAAAATGTTTGCCGAAGATATAAATGTGCTGAAGGATTTTAAACCTAGGCACCTGAATGACGCCTTGTTTCAGTGTGAGAGTATCATCAAGTCTTTGGTTGCAGTTCTGATGGAGGTTATGAATGACCTTCAAGACATATAACATCTCAGTCTCCCCGTGACCACGCTCGCTGTAAAGTGTTCGAAACGTCGGGTTAATAATATAATGAATAAATCGCGTTTAAAATCCGTTAAAAAGTTTTTAATTTCTATATGAATGACCAGTTAGACTGGCAGTTCATACTAGACTAGGTGATCTAAATCATTAAAAATGGATTCATCTACCTCATACACAATACTAAGTGCAATAAAAAGTTTGTACTATGAGAGTCATCTATCTTATATATAAAATTCTCGTGTCACAATGTTAGTCTCTATACTCCTCCGAAACGGCTTGACCGATTCCTCTGAAATTTGGTAAGCATATTGGGTAGGTCTGAGAATCGGCTAACATCTATTTTTTATCCCGATATTCCTACGGGATACGGACTTACGCCGGTGAAACCGCGGGGCACAGCTAGTATTATATATAATTAATATCACAGATTTCCCAATTTATATCATAAACACGAAAGTAACTCTGTCTGTCTATCCACTTCACACTACATGCCACTCAACCGATTTGAATGAAATTTGGTGCAAACATAGTTCAAGACCCAGAAAGGACAAAGGATCATCATTTCATCCCACGGTAATGGGGAGTGTGTGAGTAAACCCCAGTACTCTATCTTTTCCTTTGACACAGGCGGAGCCGCGGGCGGAAAACTTGCATTATACAGAGGCATAAATTATTTTCTTCTCTTTAACACCACACCAATTAAATATATAGACGTCCACCTTCTTATTATAAGTTGTAAAGATTGTAGTTTGTGGTGTGAAATAAACATTCTTTCTTTCTTTTCTTCTTTCTTTCTTTTAAGTTTTTGTTGAATTTAGTATATAATAATAATAATTAAAGTTATTGATAATAGTTAAATTTTAAAAACAGCTCCCGGTGCGTCATAAAGACGAATATGTACATATTTGCATTCAATTGAACGTCACCAAGAAATCAATTATGATTGAATGTTCTAATTTATACGGATTTATTCCTGTTTCGAGTTTTATGACAACTTTACGAGATTCCGCCGACAGGCAGGCGTCACTTGAAGCATTAAATTAAAAGAATTACTCTAACTGAAGACATGTTCTCTTGGAAAATGCGTTAAAATAGTGAGTTTATAGAGACAAATGTTTGCATGCGGCGTCACATGTTGCAGTGTTTTATATATACGTTCAATGATAATAAACATTTATTGAATATATCACACTCACTGAAATTGTGGCTTAGGATGTTTTGTGAAGCTTCTTTATACCTAAAATGTGAATATTATATATTTTTTTAAGTGTACAAATTTGTATTTTTTATTTATAAAAGCATTTCTAGATTAATATAACTAACCATCAAGAGGTGAACCGTGATTTTTTTTATGTGAAAGCTGGTACCTTGTGTCTATAGTATTGTATGATATTCTATAGTAGTTGTTATAAAGAATTGTGTATATATTTTCATTTATCCCGGTTCAACCCGGGCGGAGCCGGGACACGCGGCTAGCGGAGAATATTTAAACATTCACCAACCCATAACAAATATGCCGAACATGAAACTAATATACATTTAAATTATTAATTTTGAGCTAGATCAATGAACAAATTGAATCATGTTCGATTAAATTCAATTTGCATGTATTTTGTTGATGATGTTTGTATGTATTTGTTGTCAGATTAACACAATAAACAGTGTGGTAATATTTGAAATTAAACATTGTTGTTGGGACAGCAGGAATTATCGCTCAGTCGTGATACTATGAACTTAGTAGTGTGTCAGAATTCCTGCTTGCTTATGCGTTCGTACTAATATTAGAAATTCTAAAGTACGTATATCTGTTACGTTTTTACGTCTAAACTGTTTCACAGATTTGAAATAATTTGTTATAGAATTGTCATATCTAATAAATAGGTTAATTTTTCCCTGTTTCATGGAAAAAAATTCCATGGCTTCTCAGCGGGTGAGACGGCGGGCCACAGCCAATTGTTTATAGAAAGTTACTTTAATTTCGTAATATCTTACTCCTTCTCTGTACTGTTATAATTTTTAAATCACGTAGAAGGAATTATGCTGAAGTTTACAAATCTTTGTTTGAGGTTTTTCATTTTCCGTTTGATATAAAATGACTGTCATTTGGTTCCAGTTTAGAGTCTGTAGTACCTATCTACATGTATACTATCTGTAGTGGTATATTTTTAGAAAATAATTATATCTACGCACGATAAATTAATTATACGTAACGTTCTAATTTCTCCACAAAAAGATGGCTAAATGCACCCATTTAATAAGGTGTTTAGGGGCTTACAAAGAGTCTTTATTTAATTTGCGGAACTGTGAGCGGATATTACGATTTATATCCCCTGATCCGGACAGCCGGTTATTGTTATTTACGGTTGTACTTAACTGGGTGGTTTCTTGTATTTGTTTCCCTATTTTTACAAGTTTAGGACGAGATTAACTATGTGCTCCTTTATTTAGGAAGCAATTAGATTACAGAGGGAATGAAATAGCCGTTTCATGTGTGTTTTATTGTATTAAGTTGTTTTAATGTGGATTGAAGATCGGTAAAATATCGACCGGCTGGTTCATTGAGTTCCTAATTTTCTAAAAAACAAAACATTCATACACTTATACATTTTCTTTTATACAATGGCGGTTAAAGAATATTTTAAGCAATGTTCCATTAGATAGGATAATTTAAACACTGATATTATTATAGATTTTTATTCCAAAAACAATATTTTTAAATAACGTTGTATCAAACTTATCAAAATATGCTTCACTGCTCTTTATTTTTCTTATTACATACTAATGAAACAAAAGCTCACACAGATCAATAAAATTAATTTGTCTTATAACGTGAAAATGAAAAAAGAACTGTCAAATGAAATAACAAAGTTCGAATCGTATTGAATTGTAAATTACTCCTTCGATATTTTCTTTCAATCGGTATTGCAAAATCAAATATCAGAAATACAATACAGTGCTAAATTTGAATATGGACCCAACGAATGTGGTTGATTCAGTAACGTTGTTTCATTATTGTTTTATTGACCTAAAGTTATGAAATTGTTCAATCATAACACGTAAGTTTATTCAGCGAAGGTATTTGCGAATTGTGTTTGTGTATTTATTTAGAATAGTATAGGTTAACTAGAAATTTAGATCGCAAAATGGATGTGGAAAACCCGACTGCGAGTTAAGAAGGGTAATGTTTAAAAAAGGTAATACTGAACAGTTAAGAAGATTCACGATGAAACCAAAATGTCATTGATTCAAAAAGTTCCAGGTTGTATAACATTTATCAATACGCAAGTACCGCCTTGTGGTTTACTTCATAAATCTTTTCTCAATTTTCCGTTGTTTTTACAGCTATTCTGCTATCTAGGAGATATGATCAACAAACCCAAAAATATAAAAATTGCAGTTGAATTCGAGTTATAAATTGAGGAAGTAAGATATAGTAAGTATTTTTTTATATTCTCTTTCTGTGTCACGCTGACATATTTTAGGTTTTTCTTTTATTTTTGTTTTAATGTGTGACAGTGTGATATGAGAATAAATGTTTTCTGTCTTTCTATCTTAATATATATAAATCTCCTCAATGGACTCCTAAACCACTTAACCGATTATAATAAAATTCGCACACCATGTGCAGTTCGATCCAACTTGAGAGATAGGATAGTTTATATTATTTCAATTACGACAAATGACTACCCGGGCGGAGCCGGGGCGTGCGGCTAGTATTTGTATAGATTTTACTATACGTACGTGAGAAAGGACTTTGCTTTATACTATATAGAGATGAAATCCACAAAAGCTGTATAGAATTTGTTACCAAAAAAGTGAATATACAGACTATAGAATCTAAATCCAGTTATTTTATTTCGGAGCTAAAATTGTACACACAGAAAACAAAGCGCAGTTTATGTGAAATATTTCAAAGGCGGTGGAAACATATTGTGCTCGTATCGAATATATTTTTCATCGCAGAAGAATTTAGAACATTTTATAATATATATTTCTCATCTGCTATATAAAATAATTGGATCAATATAGAAGATACTCTGAGATAATGAAATATCTATACAATGATTTCATTGTATATTATTTAGATAATAATAAAAACTATGCATAAACTGTGTGTATTTTAAATGTTAAATTAATTTTATTCGAGCTCTTATAATGGTTTTTTGTTGTAAAAATTTACATTCATTAAGGGTATCGACATGCCGGTTTCCTCACGGTGTTTTCCTTCACCGTTTCGAACAGTTGTGATATAAATAATGTGCAGATAAATTCAAAAAAAATCATTCTTGCACGCTTATTCGGTCTCGAACCCCCGTTTTTTCACTTAAAGTCCGAGGTCCTTACCCTTTAGCGAATGCTTTTAAAAGCAAAAGTTTTCATTATTTTTATTTATATTACGATTGAACGTAAATTTAATTTTTACTTTTATGACATTGAAATGCTTTATAAATGAGAAATTATGAAAGAATAGAAAACACAACAATTTAACTTATCAGTTGCATAAACAGCGCCATAATATAGCCATCCCCCCTCCCCCTCTTCTAACTCAGCCTGATAAGTGGAGTCTAGCCAGTGCAGGCAAGAGCACAATAAATTGTTACCCGAGCCGTCACCAACATACGGATTTCCGATCAACCTCTCTCTCGTTCTATCGCGAAATTGATTGCTCTTTATCTGAACGTACTATGTTGTGAACTGGCTTCCCGCACGTGGCTTGACACGTGATAGCTGATCTTGAAATGAATATTCTTTATTGTACAAAACATGAAAGCAAAGAATATATTTAAAATGAGCAAAAGGCGGCCTCATCGAGGTAGCTATATCTACCTGGCAACTCTTATAGTAGAAGGAAAATACTAAATGTGATAGGAAAACAAGGCAATTAAGAACACAGAGGAAATAAAAAAAATTATCAATTATACGTGCATATAGATACTTTTATATTTACTTGTACATAAAATTTACTTCTTAAGAGGCGATATTTTAATTATTTTAATGTTAAAGGCTGTGTGAAGATGGCGGGCGAACGATTTTTAATTAGTTTATTAATTATTTGAAACATATAAAACGGACAGATAACTCTGACTGACTGACTCATCTATTATCGCACAGCCCAAACTACTGGACCGATCTGGCTGAAATTTTTCGCATGCCACTATATGTACCCACATCACAGTAATCAATACTCGATGCCCACCCGTAATAGGGAATGAGTATTTGTACCATGAAAATTTATTTGTTAACATGCAAGCGAAGCTGCGGGCTACAGCTAGTTAGAAAGTGCAATTTCATATATTTTCCAATGGTCAGAATCCTTTTTCTAGATTACTTCGTTATTCTATAAATAAAATGTGTTGTTAAAACTGGAGAACGGCTTGACTAATTCGGATAATTTTTTTTTACATTTTTGTTAAGGCTCGAGGAAGGTTCTTATAGAGAGAGATATGATACCACGGGTGATTCCTGGGCGAACCGCTAGTAAATTATATTAATAATATCCCCGAGCTAAGTATAAAGTGTGGCTTCAAAGATGCACTTACATAACTTAGATCAAGTTTTCTCTAAGTTTAAGTTACAGTTAAGTTATGCGTCGGGTTTTTATTAGAAAACTTGTCCGTATAAAACAAATTTAAATTGATATCTCTACAGTATCCATTATCTTTCTACACGTGGACAAATTTTATTAAAACTTGCTTATATATAAGATAATGCTTATATAAGCAGTATAGATATTCTTTCTTCATTAATATCTTCATCCACTTAAAGTGGTAGTACATAATTGATTATTAATTTAATTTGTAAAATTCTCGTGTCATAATGTTCGTTCCCATATTCTTTTGAAACGGCTGGATTGATTGTTATTCAATTTTGTGTGCTGACAATCAGCTACTATCTATTTTTCAAACCCCTAAATGATAAGGGTAAGGTCAGCTTGTTATATAACATTTGTATTACACATAATTATATTTAATACATAAAAATGCAAAACTTGAGTTGCAGAAAAATAGACTCTTTAATTCATTCAAAATAATCTTAATATATATAATCCAAAAATTACTGACAGGTCTTAAACGTACAACCCAAACTACTGGACTGATCGGGTTGAAATTTAACATGCACATAGCAGGCATCCTTTAAGAAGGATTTGAGAAATGAAAATTTATTTTGATCACAGGCGAAGTTGCGGGCAACAGCCAGTTACACATATATAACTATTCTGGGTGATTCCAGTTTCACGCAACATGTAAGTAAAAGCTTTTAACAAAACTTTCCAATTCTCATTTCAGATAACATACAATTCCCAACACCTAGAGAGGACGTTGAATTCTGAACACCTGATCCCGTTATTAGGAATATGAAGCTTGCAGACTCAAAGCACTATTAGTCTATTGCTAACATTTAAAATATCGAAACTAATACTGAAATACTGACACGAATTACTACTAATTTGGAGAAACACGTGTAGACCTTTTTATTTGAAAAAAAATTTATACATCAAGAAGGAAAACAAATCGTAAAATCTTCATCTGTGGCTAAGCTCAAATGCTTACATATCGTAAAAAATAATCCTTATTAAAATTATCAACGCAAAAGCGTATTTGTTTATTTATTTGCCCTTTTTTACGTCACAAAGCAGCGATTTAATATGATTTATGTATCTAGAATAAGTGAGGAAGATAGAGAGTGATATAGACTACTTTCTGCCACGGTGAAAAATCTCTTTTCACTGGGAGATTTCTTTCACTACGCGAATGAAGCCGTGAGAGGAACGCTAGTATGTTATCTACACAATTAAAAATAATCCTGTTTTCTATTTACTAGAATTTCTTCAATATAAGCGTAGCTTCAACCACGGAAAAACTAAAGGCAAGTATACAAAATTTTATCACAAAGCATTCATTAAAATTGCTAACGTTAATTAAAAGGTAATGAAAAATTTACTTTGTTCACAGCTCATATCAGCTTATTAAGTCGTAGACGTAAAGAATTCATTAAAATTACTCAGCGTAGCTGTATTTAAAATTAGAGTGAGAAATTTAACACTGTCTCGACCACAATATGTGGGCAAACTTAATTTGGGAATGCTCTTGTTAGACGATGAATAAAAAATTCCTTTGTGACATCATACTATTTAAAGAAAGATGTTTTCTCTTTAACTTACATTTGTTACTCATTGTATGGTCTTAATTAAACTCGTGGATTTGTTATATATAAACCACAGTATATCAGTAAGTGTGAATTCTTTTTAAGCAGGAATATAAGTGGAACATTATTTAGTATATAAGTGGAACATTAAAGAAGAGTCTTACCTCTTTCGCTGTATCTCAGTAGCGAGGTCTAATTGATTCGGTAAAGCCCCTTTAATCTGTGTACTTCGAATAATGAATGATTAAGAACAATAACGTATTTTTTTATCTGAGTGAGTTGGCATCGGTACTTCTAATCAGTTTTATATATATCAGTGCCCACGATACACGCTAGCCAAGTATTATGGGTTATCTTGTTTGTGTGTTTAACATGCAGGATGAAAATGTATTGCTTTGTACACAATCAATTGGTTTTTAAATAAGTATATTTTCATTTCATTGTCACATTGTTGTTATTATCGTTATCTTAATATATAACAATCCAGTGTCATGATGTATATTGGCATTTTGTGTGTAATTTGGTCCAACTTTAGATATAGGATAGTTTTTATTTCGTTTAATTATATATTTATAATCTTAATATTCTCAATTATTACTCAGCCGCAGCAACGCGTGGCCAGGTATGCTTGTATATAATACAATACGTTAAGCTTTATTTCATTTTATGAGATAGCATTTTGTTTTGGCTTTATATTAAAGAAATTTAATATCCTACAATTGTAGTAAGCTATATTAATGCTTATAAATAAATAAAGCAACAAAATTATGCAAACCCAAACAAATATAATACAATATCAACATCGAGATCCAAGTATCTCCAGTGGATTATTGGATAATTTGATAAACGCCGATATTATAGACAAATCTGTCTGTCTTCGCATAATCTTGCTCGGTCATATAAATAACAATCAATGTGGATTACTGAAGCTGAGTTTAATCTATTAAACTTGAAATACTAATGACTATTATAGGTTCGTGCTTTGCTTCCATGTTATCAATAGGCTATGACTAATTAATTCGATGAAAGGTTGAGGCTGTTAACAAATGAATTATTAATTCTTTATATGTTTTGATCATCGTTGTTTTAAATAATTTATCAGTCGTGTACAAAATTCATAACACAAAACCGCTCCGTTTTGATGGGATATATAGACAAACATACGAACAAAGACGCATTCGCATTTATAATATTAGTAAGGATTATTTTAATAAATGTAGGTATATAACTTTTATAGTGCTTTTATTTAGTATGTATATGTATTTAGTTTTAGTTTAGTATTTGGGCAGATGCATTATTAGTATGTCCTATGTCTCATTTCTCATTTAACAAACGTACGAATTTTTATTCAAATTGGTTTACAGGTTTAGGCTTGAAGAAGAGACCGACAGACACAGTTACTTTTACATTTATAATATTAGCTGTTCGCACCGACTTCGCCACTGGTACATATGAGTGTATAGCCTATGAGACTCTATGAAGTGGCTGATTTCCAATGGTGAAGGATTTTTATTCGGTTATAGCGTGAAAATGGTACCAGTATACAAATATACTAAAATTTCCTTTGTGTTATATTAGTGTCGAGAAGCAGGAAATATATATCCATAGACATAACGCAAGAAGGTTCCCAAAAATACACCCCTGGTATTTATTATGTGGTGACGTGTCTACTTATTATAGCATATAATTTAATAACGATCGATTTGCGTTTGAAGTTTTAAGATGACTCATCAAAATTCATAATGCGGGGCTATTTATAAAATTGCATACATTACGCCGCCAGTTCGAGAAGCCACTCGAAAAATACGACATACGAGGTATATATGCTTCGTTGTAATACTATGTCTTTATATAATTATGCTAGCTACTCGTCCCGGCTTCGCACGGGATGACGCTGTTTTTATTTCCTTGATTTTACTTTATTTTAACGGTTTATATATTAATTCAAGTAAATACAAGTGGAAGAGATCAAAAAGCATCTAAAAGCACTAAGGGATCACGTACATATTCAATGGTGAAATTATTTTTCAAATCAGTTCAATAGTTCCCGAGTTTAGCACGTTCAAACACACAGTCAAATTGTTCTGTTTTATATTACAAAAATTTCAATGATGATATAACTCAGATTAGTTCAAAAGTACGTAGATGCATACTAATAATTTTTGAATTTATAATTTTGCTTTCAATGATTTCATACCACATTTATACGATACCAACCACTTATGGTTTTATGAAATATGAGATGCATCCAATAAATTACTTAATAATGTCACCACGATTCTTCATGTCTAAAATAACAACTTGAAAGGTCTAACAAATAATTTTCCTAGAAATGTTAACATAAATACCAGCCGAGTCTCGCCGAACAAAAGTGAGGCGAAGATATTTATACAAAACCAAATTTATAGCTGAATTAAACAATGGGAGTTATAAATTTCAGTCTGTACAAGGTTCTGTCTTTCTTTATAACGGACTCGGGTTGTTTCGGATACCACAAAAATGTTCAGTTAATGTAGATTAATTTCAAATAGACATAGCTAAGCATTGTTAACAACAACATTTACATGTACAAGGAATGGGAAAAATTACGTTGAGGAAACGTCTCGTGTTATGTGGATTACTTTTTCTGCGGATAAATGAGTAAGAGAATCTTTTTCTGCGGATAAACGAGCAGTCAGAAGACATTCTTGTGAGAAAATACACTCACAAGCAACTTCGAATCCGCGTCGTTTGGCAAATCGTGGCCACCCGTGATACTATCTCAACAATCGAATTTCATTATATTATTACCAGACGTTTCGAACAGTCTTTAATTTCTAAATGTATAACACTCGCGTAAAATCAAACACAAGAAAATACTAAAATGAAGTTATTTTTATTTAAGAAGAAAATTGTTTAAGCACGATTATTATGGAGTGTTCTACTTATAATCAAGACGACAATAACCATAAAAGTCCTTATTTAAGTAGAAGTTAAGCAAACGATAGACATTGTCCAATTCACGGAATAAATATAATTGAATCCCTTGGGTTGAAATAAACATTTATTTTATCGATAGTACTGATTGTGCTCTAGGGTAAATAAAAACTAATTACTGGAGATTGGATGAAATAATTTCGTTTGTTTATTATAAGATGTCTTTAGTAGTATTCTTTTTAGTATTCTTTTTGGGGATTTGAAACTACAGTTTTAATATCTATTGACCTATTCAATAGATATTAGGTGTTGCAACTTTGACATGTCTGTATGTGCGTTTTTTTAAGATGCTATTTGTGAAGCTTGCTGCGGATATATTCTACTGTCATTGGAACTCACATTAGTATCTCGGCTTGTAATATGCTGCTTTTGTCTTCCAACTTTAAAATATTTTGTTTTACTAGCTGCGCCCCGCGGTTTCACCCGCGTAAGTCCGTATCCCGTAGGAATATCGGGATAAAAAATAGATGTTGGCCGATTCTCAGACCTACCCAATATGCTTACCAAATTTCAGAGGAATCGGTCAAGCCGTTTCGGAGGAGTATGGCAACGAAAACTGTGACACGAGAATTTTATATATATAGATTATTTTCTATAGCATTTTCCATTTGCTCGGAGGTTTTCTTTGCTTTCAATTCATACTCTAGATATATTTTGTTAGATGTTATTATTTTGTTGTTGCTATTCAATGTTATTTCAAACTCAAACTCAAATGTTTATTTATTCAATTAGACTTCATAAAGAAGCACTTTTGAGTTGTCATTTTAAACAGTTTCAATATATACCACCGGTATTGTTATTGTTATTAAATCAATTTTCTCAAACATATTTTGCAATTCTTATATTAGTATTATACATTTAGAAATTAAAAACTTTTTAACGGATTTTAAACGCGATTTATTCATAACATTACTAACCCGACGTTTCGAACACTGTACAGCGAGCGTGGTCGCGGCTTAAAAGTCTTTAATTTCTAAATGTATAATACCCGCGTAAAATCAAACACAAGAAAATACTAAAGTGAAGTTATTTTGAGTCGTCATTTTAAACAGTTTCAATATATACCACCGGTATTGTTATTGTTATTAAATCAATTTTCTCAAAGATATTTTGCAATTCTTAACTATGCCTTTCAAAGATTTCAGTGGGAAAAATAAACTCAATAAACAAAATTTTAATCTACATTTACTATATATACCTATGAAACTAGCTTTACACCCACGGTTTCTCCTGCGTAGTCAAAGCAAAAGATCGTGTGGCATATCCCCGTTAAAAACTACGTATAAATATGAATGTTCGTGACCCCAGAAAGACATGTCTCACAGACATGGGTCACAAACTATCATTATATCAAATTTCATCGAAATCAGTGCAGCGGTTTTTGTGTTAATAAAATTAGCATAATAATATTTATTAAAATTATTATATACCTTTGAGCTAAATAATACTGTTTAGATTGGATTGAATTTATGACTTCAATACTAACAATATAATTATAGTGAACAAGTGGCCATCAGAAAATGAATAAATATCTTTTTCTACAAAGCTTCAAAGAAAGCTTATTTTTATATTTTAATTTTGGACGGACAATATTCCTCAAACAATATTATGATTGACGGATGTGCGCAATCTAATTTATAGCCGATAAAAATGAATATTGTTTACTTCTAGTTTCGTTTGAAATATGCTGAAATTATTATTTTAAAACCATCCAAAATTTACACGTAGTTACTAAAACTACTGTAAAATAATTACTATTTTTTACTATGAGGTAAGACAGTTCAAACAAACTTAAGCAAAAAAGCATCCCTTCCAAACCAACTTCAAAAAAGGAGGAGATTCTCAATTCGACTGTTCTATTCCGTTGAATGAGAGCTGGCCCAATTCGTGCCGAAGCGTGCTCGACTCCCACATACAAATACAAGGTTCTTTATCACAGAAAATATTATTATCTACAACAAAAAGGTCATTGATTTTCCAGATTGCATGATTCTAAAATTGAAAAAGTGTCATTTTCCTATCAAACACAAAGAACAACGCAGGAGTCACGATTTTGGGGTGAAATATGGAGTTTTCGAAAAACGAAATAAACAAAACAATACAATCAATTTGACCTCCTCCCTTTTTAGGAACATTCTATCCCACTAATATTATAAATGCGAAACTTTGTAAGGATGTGTGTGTGTTTGTTGCTCTTTCACGCAAAAACTACTGAACCGATTGCAATGAAATTTGGTACGTAGACAGCTGGACAACTGGAATAACATATAAGCAACTTTTTATCCCGATATTCCTACGGGATATGGACTTACGCGGGTGAAACCGCGGGACGCAGCTAGTCGGTTATAAAATAGTGTTTACATTAAATATTAGCAAAAAAAAGTGTATAAGTGCTTCATTGTTTTATAATCATTAATTATTTGTCTTGCCTGATGGTTTAATTGATATTACAAAATCCAAAGAAGCTATCCGTTAAATTAAATTCAGTGTTAATTCAATATAATTCCCGTATAATTATATTGTTCGGCCGAGGCTTGTTTCATGAGCACAGTTAATAATTGCGAATATAATGCTCGGAATACGATGTGTGTTTCGAGATTATTCTATGCCATCATCATTTATGAAATAACTAGCTTTTGCCCGTGGGTTCGCACTCGTTAAATTCGGAGTAACCTAATAGACTTATTATTCATATAAATTTTCCTCTTAAATCACTCTATCTATTAAAAAATCCCCATTAAAATCCGTTGCGTGGTTACATAGAGACATAGGGACAGACAGAGAAAGCGACTTTGTTTTATACTATGTCGTGTAGATAACTATTTTTTTTGGAATAGGTTTAAAAATTATTTAAATTTTGAGGTTAATTAAAAGCAATCTATTCCACCATTCGTAAAGATTTTTAAAAGTTTTCACGAATATTTCTCTATTAACTTTCACCGTTTACTGATCGGTTTTCTTTATGGACCAGACTTCCATGACCTGCCTGAAAGAGACATTTTCCATGTACGTTCCCAAAGGGAAACGCACCCAGGACCCCTCGGTTCTACGCCCGCGTGGAAACCACTGTGGACCTCTTTAAAGGAGGCGGTAAACCTCCCAATAAACACTCAGGTTTCACATTAAGACACAATAACATAATTATAATTCATTTTGGAAGTTACGATAATTCATAACCTAGTCACATACAGATGTAGTTTTATATCCATCCCAAAACACGAAGCATTATTTCACACAGAGGTATTTCCCATAGCGCATCGACAGTTCTTAAGAAAAAAATGCTAACAAAACGCGTAGGAAGCGCTCTCACGAATCATCAACTAATAATAATACTTCCATTACCATATCTATAGAAGACATTTCTTATATTCAGCTCAATTTCACAATGATATTTATTTGATACAAATTCCTGCCGTATGTCGTATGATTGGGACTTTATATTACATATTTATATGTTATATTAAAGATCGCAATGGGCGTACGTTATGCTTATGTACGAATACCAGCTGTTCCCTGCGGCTTCGCTCGCGTGGTCAAAGATAGTCTCAATAGATTTATATAGCGCTATGGTAATATATGGAATGATTCTAATGCGCATCGGATGGATTTTTCCATGGAAATAACATGTTTCCACGTGAGAAAAGCTAGCCTATATAGACCTATATAGCCTATATAGACTAGATTTATCACCTTATTTTGATTCAATGTCGAAAGAGCATCTTAACTTTCAACCGAAAATACTGCACTTTTTACGAAATGTTATTTCGGAGATGTATATTTCTTATAGCGTCTGAATAAAAAATTAATAAGACAAAGGGAGTGTGTTTATGATATAAAAAAACAAGTTTCAACAGAAATTACGTCGTGTCTAGAAAAAAAAGTTTTTGCAAAAGATGAAAAGAAAGAGCGACGTCTTAGTAATTTGAATTTTTCATGTTAATTTTGAAGTTATATGAAAAAAGTGTGAAGGCAAAAGTTGCAGATCTTTTAATTACCTACAACTTTGTGATAAAACTCTATTTCGCAGGACTTGTAGTTTTTACGGAAATCGCTGAAATATCGGCGGTCTATCTAACGACGAGTCCTGAGACCGTAATTTATTTTATGCATTCCATTTCTTCTTTATCCCTACTATAATATTAATATTTTTCATGCGAAAGTCACACTGTCTATCTGTGTGTCTGACTCATTTTTATGCCTAAACTACCTACCACTATACCAATTTAATAAAATTTGCTATACTGGTAGTTTGAGATACGAGAAAGACATAAGATAAATGTTATCTTGGAAACCGCACGGGACCGGCAACTGTAAAGGAAAACCCCATGACTGCCTATCTTTACTTTCATCTTATCTCTTAAAAAAGCCGCCATTTTGACTGGACGGATTAGAGAATATGCTTAATTAAATTATGATATGTGAAGTGTATAGAAATGGAATTTATACAGTTTGTTTGTATCTCATAATATTGTTATTGTTTTGAATGTTTCCAGTGAGAAATGATAAAATTTCTATTCTTGTCTATTTCTAGTTGTATTATTTATGAAACAATAGAAGACATTTGGTTTAATAGAAATTCTAGTCCTTTTGAATTATATGCAATATTATAAAGTATAATACTAATATTATAAAGCTGAAGAGTTTGTTTGAAGACACTAATCTCAGGAACTGCTGGTCCGATTTGAAAAATGCTTTCAGTATTAGATAGCCCATTTATTGAGGAAGGCTGTAAGCTATATAATATATAATGAAATATATATCTTATATTAAACTAACGCTTATACTTTTAATCAATTATGGCAATAGTGCTGAATTATGAAGGAAAAATTAAGATCTATGACCTCTAATAACTTGCTTTTAAATATGGGTATTCAGATGTGAACACACTTCGATTGTGCAATTAAGAAGTACTGGAACAAGAGTTTCCTGGATTCAATTCCCATCTGATACATCCTACTCATATTTTAAACTAGCTGCGCCCCGCGGTTTCACCCGCGTAAGTCGCATATCCCGTAGGAATATCGGAATAAAATGTTGCCTATATGTTATTTCAGTTGTCTAGCTGACTACGTAGCAAATTTCATTGCAATCGGTTGTGTAGTTTTTGTGTGAAAGAGTAACAAACACACTTATATTCTTACAAACTTTCGCACTTATAATATTGGTACGAGTGTAACAACATAATATTAATTCTTTCATTTAGAGTCGCCTTCACCCTGTACAAGTATTTTTTCCACGAATAGGCAGTCTTAAGTGACTAGTATTTCCTTGTGTTTGGTATTACGTGAGTATGATAATTTTATTCTTCAAATTATGCTTCTATTTCAGGCATTCAAAACCCGTTTTATTTATATTATTGTCTCGATGTTTTGAACTGTGAAGACATATCTCTAAAAATATATATACATATGCGGCCTGCACTTGTAAATAATAGAAATAATTAACATATCTACATTAGAAAACACTGGTTTCATTTTGTAAAGTGAAACTAAGTGAAATACTTAAAGAATTATGCATAAAACTTACATAAATGAGGGAAAGAATGTAAGTGCGATAAACTCAAGCTCAGCGGCGTTAAAGTGCAATGCAATTTCTTCGCTAAGTTACTTGACAAGTGTCCAAAGCTGCAATAAATGCAATCCTGGGGATTAAATCTCTCGAGCTTTAACTTGTAAGTTGGAACTTGTTGACTGTTCCTTTGTACATGACACGCATTTGTTATTGCGGGGGTTAGGTACAAACACAATACAATAATACTGATCATGTGGCAAGGCAAGCTTTGGACTGGAACCCCCAAGGAAAGCGCAAACGTGGTCGTTTTAAACAGACCTGGCGGCGGAAAATCATAGCGGAGGCCGAGGAAATCGGGAGATGGAGCGATTTAAAAAGGGAAGCTCACGATAGGAGTAGCTGGCGGAGCACTGCGGATGCCCTCTGCCCTAGCTTAGGGCCATAGGAATCTGAGTGAAGTAAGTCACAATACAATAATAGCATGTGTTATGTGGTCTTCTTATCTTAATATATAAAACGCAAAGGTGACTCACTTACAACATCCACTGTAAAAAGGTGATTTGATTAAATCACTGCATAGTATCAAGTTGTTTTCTCTGTCTCTCTCTATGTATGCTTAAATCTTTCTATAAAACCGTTTATTAATAGATAGAGCGATTAAAAGGAAGGTTTATACGTATCATCTCCCAATTTAACGCGTGCGAAGTCGCGGGCAAAAGCTAATAATATTTCAATAAAAATGGAACTAGTGAATTGTAGGTATATATTTTGAAAAAAATATAATACTCTAAAATACAGTTCCATTAAGAAGTATGAACAAAAAATATAACAATATAAAAAACTTAATTTATCACTTCCATTCCAAATATCGAGGAATTGAAACCTGTACCTGGGCTGTGGTGGCTGGCTTCAACCACTGCGAGTATGACTCACAAATATATAACTTTGGTGTTAAACTTATTTCATCAACAACTTCTCTATGGTTTTTACCTGACTGAATATGTAATGAGATATTTGAAAGGTTTCTCTGCTATTCATACTCTCTTATTGGAGCAAGCTTATACGAAATATGGAAGAAGATCGAAATTTGATATATTGTTAAGTTTTTAATAATGCTCGTTCCACGCTTACAGAAAGGCGAAAATTAAATTTTGATTTTAACGTATTTGAGCTGTCATATTATTGATTATGTAATCTTTAATCTTATACCTTTAAACGAACAATTCTTGTATATATATATATATATATATATATATATGTATATATATAATTGGAATCTCGGAATCGGCTCCAACGATTTTCATGAAATTTAGTATATAGGGGGTTTCGGGGGCGATAAATCGATCTAGCTAGGAATTTTTTTTAGAAAATGTCATATTCGTGTTTTATTCGTGTTTTTTTTTTCCTGACATCTATTGGTGAATAATAATACTATTTTGCTTCGTAGATAGCTGGACAACTGAAATAACACATAGGCACTTTTTATACCGATATTCCTACGGGATACGGACTTACGCGGTTTCAACCGCGGGTCACAGCTAGTATAAATAATTAATCTTAGGTGTTAGGTTTTCAAAACGTGCGGTTTAAATTTAAAAAGAAACGGATATGTTTTTTAAGGGAAGCCAGATCGTTGCTTTGAGCCACAAATTTGTTTACATTAATCACACTGTCACACTTCACACTAATATTATGAATGTGCAAGTTTCTTTGTTTGGTTTGTTCGTCAATCACGCTGAAACTACTGAACGAAGTTTGATGAAATTTAGGATAGACAGGGTTCTGCTGATTTGGGTGATAGGATATTTTTATTCTGATTTAATGCTTCCTTGGGATAAAACAGGAAACTTGATATCCGAGCGAAGACTAGCGTCTAAATATGTAACATTCATTTTTTTATTGCCTAAAAAGGTAATATAAAATATTTTTAGTTACCTTAGTTAGTTTACGTTTTTAGTTACCTTACTGTTCATTATGTTTACTGTGGCTATAGGTTTATATGTACCAGGGCGAAGCCGGGGCGGAGCGCTAGTCATATATAACACTACTTAATATTAATTACAACTTTTATACTTTATTCGTTCATGTGGCGACAAAACAATGTTAATTCTATATTGTTTTGTCTCGTTTTTAAATAATATGACAAAAAAGAAATTACGTGATTCAAATAAAATTTTATCTCATCAACGGTATTGTATAATTTAATTATATTCCAATATTGTCATATGTTTCCGGGTATTAAACCTTTTAAAGTGCTGTAGGGTTTTATTGTAATAGACCCTTAAACGTCTTATCCCATAATAAGCGATGGTTTTAAAGTAATTATAAACTATATGAGATGATGGATAGAATATTTTAGGTAATATGGGAGAATAAGCATAGTATTGATATGTATATATTTATAAGTATAGACCTAGCCAATGTATATGTAATAAATAATACTTAAAGTTGACCATCGCTTTATATGGGGTAATGCTACATTTCGTCTCAGAAACTTCATTTATGGGCAATTACTTTTTCTTATTAGAAACTTTTCTAGCCCCTTTGAAAATATATCTTCTATAAGCAACGCCCGCGTTTGTCCGCGTGATGAAAAAAAACTAAGTGAGCTACCTATGTCACTATTTAGTCTCCCATCTCCATACAAAATTCGAATCATTAAATCTCTTTGTCGCGACGTGCAACAAACAAACAAACACACACATTAACATTTATAAGATGATTCTAACCTATATAACTAAACTAGGTAAGGAAACCTATAGTAGTACCTATTATTCCGACATTATTAGATGGAGTTTTAAGCAAAGACTATAAACCTTATCTATATTAATATTGTAAAGCTGAAGAGTTTGGTTGTTTGTTTGTTTGAACGCTCAAATCTCAGGATCTACTAGTCCGATTTGAACAGTACAGTATCCATTCAATAAAAATATTCATTATGTTTGAAGGGTTTGGCCTTTTAAATAATTACATCGTAGTAACGTGAGTACATTGTGTAGAATGTGGATAATTATTTCAATGTTGTTGCTTTGTTGTTAGTAATTCGTGGAATTTTAAAAGTTTCCATATACAAATTAGATATGTTTTAACGGATTTTACCGCGTTTTATTAATGTTTTTTTAATGAAATAACCCGTCATGACGTTGGTTGTAGTATGCAAATTATTGGGTTAAGTAATTATGATTATTTTTGTGAGATAAATAAATAGCTTTAAACCGAAATGTGCGTGATTTTTGGTCTTATACCCCGCAAACAATATCATCATATTTGGCTGCTTTTAAATTCTAAATATAGTTAAATATTCGCTTCACAATCTTCACCCACTGTCAAACATTTCCCAATGTAAAAATATTTCGTTGATCGAATCGAATTTCAAGATTGATTGTTATCATGATATGTGTATAGACGAGTAGCTAATATAGTAATTTATAAAGTTCTTTCTTTACTTTATCATCAATAGAATTGAACTGAGGTGTGTTTTCAATGTTTGTTTACTTACGTTTTCTATTACCAAATTGTTCTATTGCGTTTGTCTTTTTTCTAGAATACGTACTAATCCTTACGAATTATAAACGCGAACTGTAATGTAAATCTCCGTCTGTCTGACTCTTTTTCACGCCTAAACCACTGAACCGTGTGACTGAAATTTAGTACATAGATAGTTTGAGACCCAAAAAAGGACAATCAGTAGTTTTTATACCGTAAAACCCATAGAAAAGGAAACTATGCAGGAAATCTGCCTACCTTTTCATTCGCCACGAGAAACCGCATTAGGGAAGCTAGTAATATTTATAATTTATAATAGACTGCATATATAGCAAATAATTTTTAAATATTTTTTTGTTGTTTATATTTAATCAGTAGAATTTAAATCGACATCATTTTATACAATTTAAACAATATAGGCTATAGAATATATATATTACAATTCATATAAAAATTACGTTATAACTCTTGGATAGTCAATATATTAGTATAGGGTCATATAAGTCTCAACTTGGCAAATTCGAAACACGATAAAATCTCTTGAAATAAATTATATTAACGATTGCTTAGTTAACTTAGGACAAGTTTTGTAAATTTGTGACAGCTTTCTTTTAATTTTGAAACAGGTTGTCGAGCTAATAATGGTTATTTCAATTAATATGATATTTAATTATAAATAAATTTATTTGCAAGTTTATTTCGTAGCGTTCTTCATAACTATATTATGCTTTTATGTAATTATTGTAATATACAAAATATATTAATTAAGAGATTACCAAAAAATTCTAGAAATTTTTCAATTTGATTATATAAGATAGTATTTTTTCTCATGGTATTGCTTTGTCTTGTACATATTAATGTCATTTCCAAATACAGTTCATTATAAATTTATTAAAGATCAATTTTGAGTTCATTGTGTATTATAAAGATTTAGAATATAACTGTCGTTCAAGTTATTAAATGTGAATAAAGGTTTTATAATTCTTCATATATGTGTATTATGAAAATTTATTTATTTCTCAGTTATAAAAAATACGATAAAACCAAAATGAGATTTACTATCAACTAAAATATCCTGAACAAAATATTTGTCACTATTTTTTTTTGTACATAAATATATTTCATATTTTTTCATTAAATAATATTTAATGTAACGAAACGTCCAAAAAATTTACTTTCTATATAATTACCAGTTAAAAACTAACACTTACCCGATAAGCTGACTGAATTACAAAAAAAAAAAAACAATAACGGAACTTACTTGGCGAAAGTTACGTAGCAAAGTTCACGAATGTGAGACGCGTAGCATGCTACGACGCGCGAGTTTCGACTACGCCGCTACGCGCTCCCTCGAAGCTTTTATAAGCGCCTCCCATAGGCGTTGGGCGGGGATCTACGTGAAATCTTGGTTTCATGCTAAATGGATAATCTGAAATTATTATTTAAATCTTTTCACAAATTATAAAAGTGCAGTTTGGAAGAAATGGCATGAACATTTTCTCTTGCATTTTTATTTGTACTTGTAATTTGATAAAATTAATGTTGAGGAAGCGGAAAATTTATTTGTTTAATTATGTTTGGTAAATACGATTATTTTCGTCTTTATTTATGTTAAATTATAAAATCATGTCGACGACTGCTTGTAAGGTTCTTCGAATAATTTAATTATGATGATGATATTATTATTTCATTGAATTATTACATGTTTTATTTTAAGCTGTGTTGTAATTTTATTATGAATAGTTGATATTTTTAGTATCTAAAGAATGTTCCTAATTTTCTTAATTAACTTAATTATTGTAAACTTGTATTTATTATATATGTGATAATAATGAAAAGAGAGGGGCATTCAGTCAAAGCTGAGATCATTCCAGCTCCTCCATATAGTCTAGCAGCCTGCAAAGTCTGACAAAAACTCTAGGGAGAGACCTAGGAGAACATAAGTGCCTCACCTATACGCCACAACCGGCGAAGTATTTTTTAAGATTAAGAAATGTACACATTAGTGCATTTTTTAATCTTAAAAAATACTTCGGTATAACCATACTACTTAAGCAGATGCATCAAAATTCTTTCAACCTTTTTTGGTATTGTTACATATGTGCTTGCACACGAAAAAAAAAAAATATTTTATCAAACTTTCTATACCAGCCTAATCTTATAAAAAGTTATGATTACAACACAGACATTTAAAATTAATATATTCACACAAACGTTCTAATTGAATAAAATATAGTCTTATTCAATAATTGAACAAATATTAGTACAGAAGATAGTACACTTTTTAAAAAAACTTTTATTTGCCAGAAAACATGATGTACATTATTATTACCTTAAAGATATTACTGAGTAGTGAGCTATATTTAATTTTTTAAAGTAAGTACACTTATTATTACATTAAAAAATGCCATTTATCGATATTGTGGATAATTAATAAAATAACAGCAGCTGCATACAGTTTTTCAACCCACGTCTGCAGTATTATCATTTATTAAAGTTGAACAATGCAATAACTTAGTGGGCTATTTTCTCCGCTTGGTTGGCTGGTTTACACGACTGTGACTGCAAAAACGTGTTATGCATCCACGTGTATATTTTTATATATTGCTATTTGCTTATTGTCTTAAGAATATATTTTTAAACTAGCTTTCCGCCTGCGCCTTCGCCCGCATAGTCAACAGAAAAGGTAATATTTTTTCTAGCATAGTTCCTTATCCCAAGCAATTTTCGGGTTAAAAAGTATCTTATATCTTTTCTTGGATTTAAAGCTACATCACTTCAGCCCTGGGACGTCCACTGCTGAACAAAGGCCTCCCTCAAAGATTTCCAACACAACCGGTCACTGGTGACCTGTATCCAGCGACTACCAGACACTCGGACCAGGTCGTCTGTCTATCTCGTGGGTGGTCGTCCCACGCTTCGTCGGCCAGTACGTGGTCTCCATTCCAGAACCTTTTTGCCCTAACGGCCAACGGATTTTCAGCTATACCTGTACCAAGTTTCATCAAAATCGGTTCAGTGGTTTGGGCGTGAAGAAGTGACAAACAGACAGATAATACGCATTTATAATATTACTAGCTGTTAGCCCTGGTTTCACCCGTTGCATGTGTATAGCCTATGTCACTCAATGTAATTGCAGCTTCAGCTCAGTCATTCACGCATGATGGCGTGACCAAGGGAAAGGGATTCGTTTTGTATATCATGTTGTAGTTTCTTTTTAAATCAATGTCCTAATCGATTTATACCTATTTACCACTAAGGGTCCGCCTCGGCTTCACCCGTGGTACGTTAATTCTCCTAAAACCTGAGTTGCTAGAGTTCAGAGGCTATACCGTACTATAAACATGTTCTTTCTATCTTGCTATGACTAAAGACCTCCACATACTATATCGTTAGGTCAATATTCAAATAACAATGAATGAGTTCGATTTGTCATAGTTTTTCCTTATGATTCGTAAATGTCATTGCCCATAGTACCAAGCCGTGCCAGGTGAGGGTCATTACTTACTTTTAAGACTATGAGCTCACTTTTTTACTCAGAATTGTTTTTACTAATCGTTATGTTTTTGTAAAAAAAAAGCTTTCTTGCACTACTCAATATATACTTACTAATAATTTAAAATGAATGAATTTGTTTGTTTGTTAGTCTTTTTTTCACGACGCAACAGAATGATTTAAGATTAGATTTTTTGTTTTGGGATAGAAGGTGATATAGGCTACTATTTACCGCGGTAAATATCTCGTACCTATGGGATTTTTTTTTAAATTACGCGGGTGAAGCCACGTGCGCACAATTAGTTTTTTAATACATTAATTGAACAGAGTAATCAAAATGATCCAAAAACCATTAAAGGTAAATGCTTTTATTGTAATGCTATCTGTATATTAAGGCACAAGCTCTCTGCCCGCGGTTTCGTCCGCGTAGTCAACAGAAAATATAGAGTATTTTCGTTATTATTATATGTTTAGTGTTTAAATTGTAAGCCAGTGAAGCATCAATTTATAATAAAGATGTTTAATGTTATTTATACTAACATAACTTATTCGAGTGGGCCTCGAAATTTTAATGAAAGTCTCATCTTTGAGTATTCCTTTCATTTTAAATTACCCTTAAGAAGTCAACAGGGTCTAAACCAGAACACTTGTGTGCATAGACTGAGACAAGAAAAGCATAAAAACAATTCCAGTATATCGGTATAAGCTAAAAATTATAGAACAGGATTAAAGATCTAATTAAATAATTTAAGGGAAGATAGCAAACATGCGGCCACCAGTTGCATTTTTGGGCAACCGAACTGATGGTTCGCCTGATGGGATGCGATCACTACTGCCCATGAACATTTGTAGAGGTAGGGCGCCTCCTATTTCCGCCTTAGCTTTCTGTTTAAAATAAATATATTTCAAAATCTTGTAACGAACGACAAAATTATTAAAAGCGCAATCTCATTGATTTATTCTCAGTAGAATTTTATAGAAAAATCTCTTCTTTAGAACCGCGAAAGAAAACCAAGCTTATGTGCAATATTCAAATATAAACAGAAATGTTTTATATGACGTCACAGTTTTACACTATAGTGTCAATGCGTAGGCCGCTACCCACGCGAGTCATTGCTTATGGTACCTAGATGTGCCGTTATAAACTTTAGATACCAACTTAACCTATACGAATACACTGAAGTCCCGTGTCCCCTACTGGGGTATGGGGCAGATATACATCTGTTTCACGGATCAATTTTCATTATGGACAAGTAGGTGATCAGCCTTCTGTGTCCTGTCAGACCGAGGCATATTTTTTGTGCGTCCCGACCCGGAATCGAATTCAGGACCCCTCGGTTCTACGATGTCGCGTTAACCACTGTGCCATGGAAGCGGTCTGATACACTGATACATTTACACAAGTAATACAAGTCAATTGCTACATAAATGTGTCGACCAGCCACAAAACCGGTTCTTCTTGCTCTTCACCCCCTCCTCTACCCTGGCCAAAACAGATATTCACGAGGCCTTCACCATCAGATCGCTACAAGCTTTGACGACGAATGTGATTTATTTATATCTAACTAGCTGCACCCGGCAAACGCTGTTCTGCCTTACTCTTATCGTTTAGTGGTATGAAAAATAGATGTTAGCCGATTCTCAGACCTACCCAATATGCTTACCAAATTTCAGAGGAATCGGTCAAGCCGTTTCGGAAGAGTATAGAGACTAACATTGTGACACGAGAATTTTATATATAAGATTAAAAATATTGTGGGGCTTAAATCATATTTTTCTTTTATTCCTTTAGGACCCCACAAAGGTACTGATCACAAAATCGTGATATTAAGATTTAAGATGTAAGTCTGTTTTCCAACTGCCACCTGGAATAGGAAACCTGAAGTAGAGATCAGTGCAGCATATGCTTTGAATATGGAGCATGTGCAGAGGAGTCTCCCTTTCTGTAACACACTTCTTTTTTATTTATCACAGTGGGCAACCGAGCTGGCGGTTCGTCTGATGGTATGCGATTACCACCACCCAGAGAACATTGCAGAGGAAGGACTGCATCGGTGAAGTACCGCAGAAGACCGGTGTGAAATAGTAGCATGTATTTAGTATAGTGAGTGGGGGATCCGGAGGACAGTATCCTTTTCCTCACCCTTCCCAGTCCATTCCTCTTTTCCTATCGTCAATCCTTTCCTTATTCTATAACTCCTAAATAGCGGAATGTCATGAACAGAGGCAGTGCCTATGCGAATGTTGATGGGTGGTGGTGATGATGCTGGTGTGAGCTCAGTTGTCCGCTCTGTCATAAAAAAACGATGAGGAAGTAACGAAACGATATTTTGATCATAAAAAATAACCTTATATTATATATAATATAGTATATATAATATATTTAAAGCGAGTGCTAGCCTCGTCTAGTTACACGAAGTATCTTCGCTGGAATGTAGTATTTTCCTGAAATTGATATCAATGCACTAGCGGAACTTTCACTGTAGCACTTTTTCCGATGATATTGAGTTTAATATACGTTAATTTATTTTTTAGTTTTATACCACAAAATGCTTTATAAATGAGAAATTTGGAAGGAATAGAAAATTTTGTCATATGTTAATTTTTTTTCAATAGAAATCTCTTTATTTTTCCGGAAATGATATGCGAATATCACTTTTTAGTTATCTATCTTTTAAATTATATAATTATAATTCATATATAATAATCTATACCATCCACCACCACATCCTACTATCCTACTAATATTATAATCCTATCCTACTTCCTACTAATCCTACTATACTACTTCCTACTAATATTATAAATTCCAAATTTTGTAAGGTTGTGTGTGCTTGTTGTTCTTTCACGCAAAAACTACTGAACCGATTGTAATCAAATTAGTAGGTACGTAAACAGCTGGTCAACTGGAATAACATATAGGCTACTTTTTATCCCAATATTCTTTATTTAATATGGGATACGGACTTACGCGGGTAAAACCGCGGGGCGCAGCTAGTATACTAATCTTATAAAAGGTAAAGTTTCTTAATATGTGAATAGATTTTTAGTATATGTTATTTAGAGATCGTAACTAGTACTTAAGTCGGGTGTTGTGCTGTTGGTTCCCATTCGTCTAATAATTAATCGTATAATACTTCAACGGAGTTTTTTTATTACCTACTAGCAATTCGCCCTGGCTTTGGCCGTGGTACATATACAGCCTCTATCAGTGAAAATGCAGCTTTCTAATGATGAAAGAATTTCTGAAATCGATCCAGTAGTTTCAGTGTGAAAAAACTGGATATAATATCAGTTTAGATCGATACATTACGCTTTACATGTTTGTAGGTGTATCACTTTGGAATTTAAGATCCGATAATGAAAATACTTTCACTTACCGAAAGCTACTCTATTTGGGAAATACATTTCTGTTTATTCTGAGTCCATCCACCTGATTTGTTTACAATTATATAAAATTAATCTTCTGTGCTTAGGAAATTACGATTGAAACTCTATCGAACATAGAACCTAAGACTTCGTCTACCTTACAATCACTGAATCATATGGTGTCAGATTACTTGTATAGGTATGGATGTAAGTTAAAATGTAATATAAGTTTTGTTAGCTAAACCACGTCTTATAATATACGGGACGAGAAATTTCACTTGGCTACAGTGTTTTTGTTGAGTTTTGTACAAGACTGCTAGTGTAGCAGTGCATACTAGCGTGAGAGCATTTTTACAAGAATGTCTAGGATTCCATACGCAACGGAGACTATTATATTAAAAAATTATAGCCTGTCGACTGATCAAGAAAAAGCTGACGAATACTTGGCCCTAAATAAAATTGTTTAAAATAGAGAAATACAATAGAAGGTCTATTACAGTAACACATACATACATCAAATCAAAAAATGATGAATTAAGATAACATTTAGGTAAAGGACAGCTACTCAGCATATTTACTCCTAGTCAGTTTCAACGTTGATTTAAAGTGCTGATTTTTAGCAATAACATGACAACTGGATGATTAATAAAAAAATTTAAACCTTAGTAATGATACACATCTGAAATGCCTTACATAGGCTTTAGTATGTAGAATCACTGTCCCAGTGGATCATGTGATTGTTGGAAATAATAAAACAATATTTTCATGAAAATGTCCGTTATCAATAAATGTAATGTTTAACCAATGAATCAAGTAACTAGATATATTATCATAAAGCAGCGTGGGCACTCGTTAGTTGTTCAAGTTTTATTATTATTGTCCCATTAGCTGTTATGCTGACGGTATCGGGTATGGTTGACAAAAAACGTTACAGAGCAATAGAACAAGGTATTTTATATGGATTGAAATATGTTAATAGCTTTTGTATGAAACATCAAGTAATCGTATTGATTTTAATAACTTTTGGATATAAATTATAGTGTAAGGTTGGGGTGGAAGTAAAACAAAGTGTAATTTCCATGCATTTAATTTACAAATCTATACAAATATTATAAAGCTGAAGAGTTTGTTTGTTTGTTTAAACTAATCTCAGGAACTACTGGTCCGATTTGAAAAATTCTTTTAGTTTTAGATAGTCCATTTATTAAGGTAGGCTATAGGATCTATATCTAAACAAAAGCAATCACCGCAATCGGAAAACCCACGAACACATCGAGTTACAAACGAAATAATTATTTTAACATAAACCTTAAGCCCATTTCAATTATCAGAATAAGATCAAATTTAAATAGAACTAAACGGAAAGCACCAGCTTTCAATTAAAAAAGATCCATCAAAATCTGTTAGCCCAGTAAAAAATTATGACGTGATAAACACAAAAACATTCTATTTGAGAACCTCATTCGTTTCTAGAAAGGTCGTTTTTGAAAAATACAACTAATCATTTCCAAGAACCAATATAAAATCGAAATAACTCTAAAAATAGAAAGAACAATAAAACAAAGATACGTAGACAATATCCTCATGTTATCGAGTTAAAGCACTTGGAAAATATTGTCTCATATTGTTGCCGTTGGTAACTTGCCGTGTGTGAACTTTCTAATGTATCTGCAATTGGTGTTGTATACAAGTTGTCAACCAGGATTCGGCTGGGTTGTCGTGAGAAAAAAGAAAGGATTCTAGAGTAATGGCGATTGTTTCTGGAACTTTTAAAACCGGTTTGAACGTTCTATTGGTTACTTTCTACAACCTACACTAGTTCAAAATTTAATTTTTTATGTCATAGCCACGAAGCTGGTGGTTCACCTGATGGTAAACGATCACAACACCCTGTATCAACACGCGCAAACGTAGATGTCTCTAAGAATGCGTGGAAGAAGTAAGGGATAAGAATAATTGAATAAATAATTAACCTATTTCAAGCTGATCTTCTATAACTGTCTTAATTATATTTTTTATATTATACCCGCGTGGATGTGGAACGAGCGATTCAAAAGTTATTTTTTTTTTATGTTACAGTCGGCAATGGAGCTGGTGGGACGCCTGATGGTAAGCGCTACCAGCGCCCATGAACATTTGGAGAGGCATAAGGTCCATTGCAGACCTTACGCCTCTACAAATGGATTGCCGACTTTTTGGAAAGGGATTAAGAAAGGATTGGCGATAGGAACAAAGGAAAGGACTGGGAAGGGTAAGGAAAAGGATATGGGCCTCCGGCTCCCCCACTCACCGAACGAAACACAGCAGAATGCTATTTCACGCCGGTCTTCTGTGGGGGTGTGGTACTTCCCCGGTGCGAGCTGGCCCAATTCGTGCCGAAGCGTGCTCGACTACCACATTCGAGTTATTAAAATAAAATAATTCCCTTTGAACTCTTTCAGTCCGTGAATTATCAGTGCTCCAAATAGAATAATTGCAATGAAAGTTCTTATATTAGCGTCGACGTACACACAAAACGCGTAGGCTTGAATAAAACAAGCATTTTTCAACTGTACCTGGATTACTAGGTCAGCATTAAACAATAATGAACCACTCAATGCTACTTTACATGAACTGCTTTTGGGTAACATACAGAGCATGTGAGGGCGTTACAACGTTATATTCAGGTAATTTTAAAAACACATTAGTTTTTTGAAGTTTAATGTTGAATAATGGACAAATTGCAACAATAAACGAAAAAGGTGTGTATTGGAATTTATTCAAAATAGTCATATGATTAAAACTATATTGAATACTAGCTGTTCGCCCCGGCTTCGCCCGTGGTACATATATAGTCTATGTTACTCGTGGATAATGTAGCTTTCGAATGGTGAAAGAATTTTTAAAATCGGTCCAGTAGTTTTGGAGCCTATTCATTACAACCAAACAAACAAAGTTTTCCTCTTTATAATATTAGTGTAGATATATTAGTTCTAATAACCTACATTCATGAATATATAAAAGATGAAATCCATGAAATGTTGTAGCTTAAGAACCACAGAGCAGTCTAATCATTATTGGGTCAAATTAAAATGTCAAATTGACACGATGCGTTCTCCCCTCTTTAAAAACTGCTTTCCGAACCGTGGTAAATAAATGTTAGCTATGACTATTCAGTGTGCTTCCAGAAAAAGTGAATAAATCAATGTGTTCGTTTGCGGTTAAGTTTTTATATTTAGATTTACTATCAGATGTATATTTTAATATCATTAAAATATAAATATTTAACACACACATCTCACCGACATCTGTTGATAACATCCAATAGAAACGAAGAACATATTGCTTTTTGGCCCCTTCTTTGGCCCCCAATTTTATTCTTGTACGTGATTTTACACAGCTGTATGTCAGCCACAAAGCCACAATATCATCAGTTATTCCCACGTAAAGCTCGCAGCGTGAGAGCTTTGAATACAATTCTGTTTGACAAACATGTATTGACATCCGACGGTTTTTACTCGAAAACTGCGAGTGCATTTGATTCAATTCAACTAGCTCTGAATCACGGTTCTAGAATATGATGCTCTGGAATCATGTGTATTCAAGCGCTTTTAATAGGAGGGCCGTTTCCTTTTCCTCACCCTTTTCAATACATTCCTTTATTATCGTTGTTAATCCTTTCTTTATCCCATCTCTCTTATAGCGGGCAACGCATTTGCAGAAGCGATCCTCTGCAATTGTTCATGAGCGGTGCAACAAACATTTTTTTGCTATACTTGATGCGTAAGAAATATCTAATTCCGCCAGAATGTAGAGGATTTAAAACGCTTAGCTCGTGTGGTAACAGATAAGAGTGAGTCTTTTAGTATCAGCCACATAGGTCCTTTTTGCACATAAAACTTCACGAAATCAATTAATTAGTTTTTATGTGAAAGAACAATAAAGATTAAGAGTCAGTTATAGAACTTGCTGATAAAGCCACTGACTGTCTATTTGATACGCTTTGACCTATATTTCCATACATCATCTATCACTTTAACTGACAGATAAGTTAAGCAGTATCCATGAGTTGTGGAAGTGGTTATAAAATTTCATATTAACAGCTAGCTTTCCGCCCGCGGCTTCGACCGGGTAATAGAAGACATAAATAGACATTCCGAGGATTTTTCCGCATAGTGCCCTTGGCATTTCCAGGATGAAGATTCCATATCCTTCCTCGGTTATCAAACTGTATTTGTATCAAATTTCAACCAAACCGGTTCAGTGGTTTAGTCATGAAGAGACAGACAGAGATACTTTCGCCTTTATTAGCGATACTAATAGAACAGAAAGTCGGATCTATAAATCCTTACATCTACTATTGACAAAGCCATTTCCCTATGATACATTTGTAAATATTCAGCCACTTGGTTTAACTTACCGTTTAAATAAACGCTAACGTAGCGCAGTTTCTATTTATAATTTATATACTTTTATCGTATGATGCTTTTACGTCAAACTCAAACTTATATTATGCTTGTTTCATGTAAAGTTTTACAAATATTTATGAATTAGTCATTAATATAAAATTTATTGCTAACATAGAATAACATTTCACATCATATAAATAAATAACTATTACACCATACGTATAAGAACTAACTTATTTCTAAAGAATAGATGAACCTTCCTACGATGGGATTGCGCCGGATTAATAGATACATATACCAATTACATAAAGATTATCCGTGATCCGGCCAAAGCTCAATTACCGACACGTAATACGAATCATTTCCTCTAATTCCTTGCGTGTGTTGAACTAGCTTAGTTCGCCAGGCTTTACTTATACTTTTTATTGAGATAGAAACTGAAGGTATCATGGGAATTTCCCTACAATATGTGTTATTTAAATATTTATGAGTATTGTAGTATTATATTTATTAGATTATAAATTACTAGCTGCGCCCCGTGATTTAGTCTGTACCCCGTAGGAATATCGGGATAAAAAAGGCCTATATGTTATTCCAGATGTCCAGCTGTCTACGTACCAAATTTCATTATAATCGTTTCAGCAGTTTTTGCGTGAAAGAGCAACAAACACACACACACAAACACATCTTTACAAACTTTCGCATTTATAATGTTAGTAGGATTTATAGAAAAATAGTTTATTTTAAGTCGACTTCAAAAAGGAAAATCTTCTTTATTGGATTTTTTGTTTGTTACCTCATAACTTTTATATGGGTGAATCAATTTTGATCACTGTTTTTATATTCAAAAGCAATTCAATTTTATTATAGAAGCACACTAATATTATGTGAAAGTTTGGGCGTTTATCCATCAATCGCGCTAAAATTACTGAACGGATTTTGATGAAATTAAGTATACAGACAGGGTATGAGCTGACTTGGGTGATAGTATACTTTTTATTCCGATTAAATGTTCCCTTGGAATAAAACAGGAATCATAATATCTGTGCGGAGCCGGGACTAGCGTCTAGTTAAGATATAAAATTAAAATGATTTTAAAAGTGCAACTACACAGTTTCTTCCCGGCCCTTCTCTGTAGAAACTGCCTTCCGAACCGTGGTAAATGTTAAAACTGTGTTATGAGTCATTCAAAAGTGCTTCTTTGAGAAGTGTAATTGAATAAATAAATATTGAAATTAGAGTTTGAAAAAGAGAAAACGCTTCCATCATCACACAGAAGCATTAAAATGTTATATTAAAACCGCAAATAATGTAAAAATTGATTACTTGTGGGTTTCCTGGAAAGAATTATAAATACATTAATATAGAAAGTTGGAATCTTTTGTCGCGTCTGTCTGCGGTCATGGTAATGAGAATTTCATTTGTTAAAGAACTAATTTAAGCGCAATTTTTTATGTTTAAGGGAAAATATGGCGTCATTATTCGCTACTTCAATTGTAGAAATATTCAAATTAGCTGTTGCCTGCAGCTTCGCCCGCGTGGTAAAATTTTCAAGGTACAACTTTCATCCCCGTCCCCTTTTTCATCCCCAAGGGGGGTAGAAATGATTAAGACCCTTACTTAGTAGATGCCTACATTATAGTAGCTATCATCATACCAAATTTTAACCCGATCTGTCAATCATTCACCTTGCGTCCATATTGAGATATCGTTGTTCTCTGTTTAAAAATATAATTTTCTGACTATCCTCTATTTAATTTATTGTAATCCTAAGATTCTCAATAACTTATTTGTCTTTGTTAATTGTCTAGTGCAGTTGGAAACACGAAACATTCTTAACATTCTCAATAACTTAGTTGTCTGCCTAGTTATAATGCAGTTGGAAACGCGAAACAAGGAAATAAATTGTAAAATCAATTTATGTTGTGTGGTCTCAAATGCCCGACTTTTCGATTGAAGTCCGAGTTCCACTGAGCCACCATAGCAGCACGATAAAATTTGGTACCTCTTTAGATTATGGTGTCCATTATCAAAACTTCGACTAAATTTTAATGTATTTATAAGAAGGGAGCAATTCAAAACCGCAGCCTAAAGCTAGTTATTTATAAAATCTGTGCTGCCGAATATTCTAGAATAATTGTCAAAATATTTGATGATACTTCGTTAACTCTGTTTGCGGATGGCGGATCGATATAATTTAAAATAGATAGGAATAACAAAACTTGATAAATTTGATTATAAGATGTAATAGAAGTTTAAAATTATTTCTATATCGAAGGAAAATGAAATGTCCTCTTTACAAATACAATGAATTAAAACGTGACTTCTTTATTAATAGGTTTTCATTTCGTGTTATTACTTTACAAATAATACATTCACTTTTTACAGCATTTAAACAATTATGAGTTAAAATGTATGCGTAGTTGATAGTTAAATAATTAATATATTTGTCCCGTCTCTTTTCTCTCTGTGTGTTCATTGTTTTTTTAAATGTTTTTGTATTGTAATTTTCATGTATTTTATGTGTTCCTTGAATACATTTTTAATTTACCTACCTATCTATCTATCTATAATGTTTATTAATTAATTGAGGACATAAAAACAACGAAAATACTTGTGGGGAAGTCACAAAAACTACAATAATTAAAGTCTGCAAAAGTTTTTACAACTCCAGCCGCAGGCCTAATTAATCAAAAACTCGAAAGTCGTAAAGGAAAAACTAAGATTTACGGTTATTTATAAACTTGTGGGTATGTACTTGATAAATCTATTTCACCTTTGATCAAATGATTCGAACTATCGTTGCGTGGGTATATGAGCTGTTATACAATATTATGTGACTAGCTGGAGCCGGTGTCTTTGTGCGTACGACTATACATATTCGACTATCGATAATAGACTACATTATTTCTCCCATCGACTTCCTTGGTACAGTGCTAAACACGTGAGCGTTGAACCGAGATAGCGGGTTCGATGCCCAGTGGAACCTAAAAGCTAATGACTCGGTCTGACAGAACACAGAAGGCTGATCACTTATTTGTCAGGAAAGATTTTGTATGTGGTAGTCGAGCACGCTTCGGCACGAATTGGGCCAGCTCGCACCGGGGAAGTACTACACCCCCACAGAAGACGGACGGTGAGTGGGGGAGCCGGAGGCCCATATCCTTTTCCTTCCCCTTCCCAGTCCTTTCCTTTATTCCTCTCGCTAATCCTTTCTTAATCCCTTCCCAATTTAAAGTCGGCAATCCATTTGTAGAGGCGTAAGGTCTGTAATCGACTTTACGCCTCTACAAATGTTCATGGGCGGTGGTAGCGCTTACCATCAGGCGTCCCACCAGCTCCATTGCCGACTGTGACATAAAAAAACAAAGAAATCTGATCAGTGAAACAGACATAAAATGCATCTGCCCTGTACGCAAAGGAACACGGGACTTCGCATGCTGTTCCTCATAGTATCATTCAGCGAAAAGTGTCAGGTGAATAAATCGGTGAAAAAGTAGACTAAACAGACAAAATTTTAAATGAAAAAGATATTTATAGGTTACAGTAGTTTTTAATAATATTATTTAATAAACTCTAATTCATAAGCACTAATAAATGTATTTTTATTACATAAGCTAGCAAGTGAGCTCGTGGTTCGCCTGATAAGGAATCCCCAGCGCCCATGACCATTCGTAGAGGTAGCGTCTCTGCAAATGCGCTGCCCGCTTTTAAGCAGAAAGGTACCATGGTGAACTACCATCTCCGTTGCTTGCTATTACAAAAATAACATGCAAAAACCATTTGAGCTGTCACTTGTATCCACGCCTAACGCCTTCACGTTGCTATTTAGTTTCATGTACACGAGCTCAAACATAGATACACTTATATACTGAGCTCAAAGGAACACTCGCTTGTTATAAATCACTGACAGAACGAATGGTAATTTTTCACTTGTTTTCCTTATCATGTACGCGTATAGTTTATTTATAACGCAACGTGGGAGACAATTTTCGCACATACCGATGGAGGAATGTTTTTAATCGATTATGTAAATAGTGAAAAAGACAGCAATATTGTAACGAAATCCTATCCTATTTTGCTAATATTATAAATGCGAAAGTTTGTAAGGATGTGTGTGTGTTTATGGCTCTTTCACGCAAAAACTACTGAACCGATTGCAATGAAATTTGAAATTTGGCAACTTTTTATCCCGATATTCTTACGGAATATGGACTGACGCGAGTGAAACTCCGGGACGCAGCTAGTGAAACAATAAATTTTTATTATAAGAAAAGAATTGTTATTATAAGTTTAAATTTACGAAAAATTATCATATTCAGGTATGAAAATACCTGGGTAACTGAGATGTGCTTTATTTTTCTTAAAATCCCGTGCATGCTAAATTTCATGAAAGTTGTAATTTTGTAGCGTTCCATATAACAGTATCATCATCAATCTATACAATCATAGACACTTGCAAATTGAATAGAGGTTTAACATAAACATTTGATGCAGGATTCACAATAAAGGTCACATTGCCTCTTAAAAAATCCACGAAGTAGAAAACTTTGTAGTCTCCGCGAACAAAGCCACTAGTGGAAATCTAGTGTTTAACATACTTTTCGCTGCTTTTCTTGTATATTTGTATGTAACCGACGTCTTTAGACTCGATTTTAAATAAAACTTTATAATTAAGGATCGATGACAACATAATAATTTCATTAGTTTATCTTATCCGGATTGCGATCGCCGGGTTTATGTAATTTACTTAGGTGTACGCTGTTTAAAAACAAACGTAACAATTTAGTTAATTCTATATTCAAACTCAAAACTCAAACTTAAACTCACTTATATTATTCATTCAACTAGACTTCCTATAGAAGCACTTTTGAATCGACTTATTACACAGTTATAACATTAACTACCGGCTCGGAGGGCAGTTTCTACAGAGAAGAGCCGGCAAGAAAGTCTGTAGCTGGTCTTTTAAAATAATATTAATTTTACATTTTAATTCTACATTATATGTAACATTTACATGATGCCAATGAACTAACCTGTGGTTCTTAAGCGACTAAGCTTAAACTGTGATTCAAAGCGTGTTGTTTATATTTATTATTTTATAAAATAAACAATGTACCTAATAACAAATGCGAAAAATCGAATAAAACGCAAAACAATATACTGTGATTGTACACCGTCCAATTGAAGTGGTCGATGACAAATAACAGCTTGTCATTATGACTATTAACAAATTGTGGGTGGGTCGGATCGTCGGTCGGATATCGATTGTCCAAGCAGCGCTCACAGTCGTTTACGGGAATAGAATGTAATGATGTAATTTGCTAAATATACACCTTGTGAAAGCTGATAAAGATGTTTTTACACTTTGTAATAGCTGATAAAGATTATTTTACACTTTGCAATAGTTGATAAAGACTATTTTACACTTTATAATAGCTGATAAAGATGATTTTACACAGTAAATGCATATTTGAAACAATATTTGAACATATTTCTGTGAAAAAAAAAAGTTATTCAACGATAGTTTATTCGTAACAAGCCGCCTTGTTCCAATACTATGTGCTTTCTCAAATCTAAAACTATCACTGTGCCAAATTACATACGAACCGGTTCAGTGGTTATGATTAAGAGACAGACAGACACAGTTACTTTCGTGTTGTATTGTAAATTATGTCTTAATAATTTACGTATTTAGTTATTTTTTTCATTACTATCCGTAAATATACGCTATTTTATGTCTTCTTGTACTAGAGATATCCTTCTCATCCGTAATCCTTATTTCCCTAATTTCCCAAATATCATAATCTTATAATAAATTCGTGAATAAATATTTCTGTTCATCTATATGTTCTTCACACCTATACTACTGAATCGATTTGGATGAAAGTTTTTACAAAAATAATTTGAGCCTCGTGAAAGGTAATAGGATAGTTTTAATACCGGTGATCCTACGGTATCCTTAAAACGGTAAAGGAAAACATCGTGAGGAAACCGGCATGTCCAAGAATCAAAAGTTCGACGACATGTGACATCTGCCAACCCGCACTTGGCCAGCGTGGTGGATTATGGCCTGAACCCTCATAGGAGGCCTGTGTCCCAGCAGTGGGAACATATATGGGCTGATGATGATGATGATGAATCCTACAGGAACGGGAATTAAGCCTATTTTTCTTTAGGTTACGCTAGCGAAGCCTCGGGCAAGAAGGTCCAAACCATCACACAAAACATCCACATCCACATAAAGTACAATCGTTCATCATTGATCTCATTCAAAGTCAATCACAGTATTTCTCAAAAAATTAATAGCACCCATACAAGAATGGCCGAAGAGAATCGCTCGCCGGCAACTGTTGCGCCACAGTTACGAAACAGCCATTGGTGATGGTTACGTTTAGTAATTTATCTATTTTAGATAGATAGATAGATAGATAGATAGATAAAAAGTTTATTAAAAGAACACACTAAATACATGACAATTACAAGTTAAGACGATTACACAAAGAAAAATTAACATAGAGAGGAAAAAAAAAGGACGGAGACAAATGTGCACTGTGTTCTTAAAAAGGGTCTTGGCTCAGCATAAATGTCAGAGTCAATGGGACCCTGACGCTGATATTCTGCCAACACCATTAGAGGTGATTTTAACATATTTATAGTGATAATATTGTTTTGCTTATATTATTTTGCTGTTATTCCTTTGTGTTGTTTTTCTTTGTTGTACAATAGCTCAATCACACCCCCATAGAAAACTGGTGTGATAACTGTTACATGTTAGTATTTTCTTGTGTTTGATTTTACGAGCATTATACATTTAGATATTAAATCTTTTTAACCGATTTTAAACACGTTTTATTCATTATATTATTAACCTGACGTTTCGAACACTTTACTGCGAGTGTGGTCACGGGGAGACTCATGCTATGAGTTTATCGCGTTTGGTACGGTGAGCGAAGGAACCAGATCCAGAGGCCTGCTTCGTTTTCCTCGCCCTTTCGGTCCGTTCCTTCTTTCCAGTCGTCATTCCTTTCCTTACCCCTATTCCCTCAAAAGCAAGTAGCGCATCCAAGTAGACATTATTTCTTCGAATGTTCATTGGCGGTGGTGATCGCTTGCTATCAGGTAAACCACCTTATGTTGCTGGCTTATTGCATTAAAATTACTATATGTTTTTTTAAACGAGAACCCTTAAGAGAACTAGCAACCTCTATTTGGCCTAGACCAAGCTGAGTAATAATATGGACAATAAATGTTGACTATAAAGTGAACGATGTAAGAAACTGCCGTGTTATTCGGCATGTGTTATGAATGGTAGCTTTATGGAGCATTTTGGTTATAAGTCATGGTATCTGTAGGTTGTTTAAATGCTGTTTAAGTGTTTTGGGGATTATAACTACAATATGAATATAACTAGAATATGTATAGAACTAGAATATGAATAAAATAACTAGAAACAGTCCCGGGGTTTTCCCGCATAGTTCCAGTTCCGTTCGGATTTCCTTTCTCCTATCTCAAACTATATCTGCACCAAATTTCATATAAATCGGTCAAATATTTCCCAACATTAACGTGTTCAAGCAAACGAACAAACAAACTCATCCTCTATACATTAGTATAGATATTTAACGATTGAGTGAAATAATTAATTGGATATGAAATGTTGTATCAGCGAGCTTAAATTGGTTTCGCTTAAGCACCTTGAAGGCTCTAAAAAACATCAATAGTAAGAATTTAGTACTGTTTCAATTATTTTATTTTGTCACGCTTTATTTTTTGGTAATCCGCATTTTGTAAATGGCGAGTAATTTGGCGGCTATTGACTAAGGTCTGCTCCCTACTTTGCGTATAGCTTCGACGTTTGGAAATCGATTTTTGTGCGTTCGCCAATGCCACATTTTCTTTAACCTTACGATTGTTTTTGTCTAAATTCTCCTTTTAGGTGTTGGTCTTTGATTTGTTGAGTACTAGCTGCGACCCGCGGTTTCACCCGCGTAAGTCCGTATCTCATGGGAAAATCGGCATAAAAAGTTGCTTTTATTTTATTCCAGTTGTCCAGCTATCTACGTACCAAATTTCATTGCAATTGGTTCGGTAGTTTTTGCGTGAAAGAGCAACAAACACACGCATCCTTACAAACTTTCGCATTTATAATATTAGTAGGTAAGTAGGATTTTAAGAGGAACATTTCAATATGTAAAGAAATTGAGATCATTATTTCACGCCGGTCCCGTGGCGCATGTAAATATAATTGCATCAGAGTTTATAAAGTATCATAACAGCATTACCGTTTTAATGATGTAGGTATAATTTTTATTTTTTGCCGCCATATTGTGTTTATATAATGCTAGCAATCCGCCCCGGCCCGTGTTACACATAGCCTATAAGCCTTCCTCAATAAATGGGCTATCTAACACTGAAGGAATTTTCCAAATCGGATCAGTAGTTTCTGAGGCTAGTGCGCTCAAACAAGCAAGTAAACTCTAAGCTAAGCTAAGCTTTATAATATAAGTATAAATGTGTAATCTAAAAGTATAGATATTGATAGATTTTTGCACCTTAAAAATATGACAAAATCGTTAATAATTAGGGACATATTTAGATTTTTCATTACTAATTTACATAACTCGAAAGAGTAGAGTCGGTGTATCTGATTCTGTTTTTGACGATTAACTTTTTCGTTTAATAAATTAATTAATATTAATATAGTTAAATAAAGATGGTTAATTGATTGTATCCGTAAAAATCAGTTCCAACTCTGAGGAGGTGTAGACAGACAAACATTTAAATTTGTTTTATGAGAATTCGTTTTCGAATTTGAAAAGTAAATCCTAACGCATTTTGAATTATTAATTACAACTGCTTTATTTTTATAAGATCGTGAACACTGTTTTCTTGATTCTCTTTAAATTTGTACATTTTCAACTGGCTTCAAAAAGAGGATTCTTCAATCATCGCTTTTTATGTGTTTATTGCTTAAGAACATCCGAATGGGTGAATCGATTTTGATGATACTTTTTATATTTGAAAGCGGGTACATTTTCTGTGGTCCCATTTAAATTCGGTCTAGCTCGGACAGTTTGGAGGCGGTTTAAATTTTTATCATAAATAGATATGTATTAATGTCTATACCAAACCTCTAATCCTATGTTACTAGTAAATAAGCTTAACTTTCTGGTACTGAAAGAACATAATACAAAATAACACTTTTTTACAAGATATATTGCGATGTGAAACCTTATGAGGTTTGTAACAACGCTCACAGTCGCATAAACGCCGTTTGTTATTCGCAAGGAAGACGAAAGATGTGCCTACATAGACCGGTTCCTTATCTAGTTATTAGCTGCGCCCCGCGGTTTAAGCGTAAGCCCGTATCCCGTAGGAATATCGGGATAAAAATTGTGTTGTATGTTATTCCAGTTGTCCAGCTGTCTGCGTACCAAATTTCATAGCTATCGGTTCAGTAGTTTTTGCGTGAAAGAGCAACAAACACACACATCCTCACAAACTTTCGCATTTATAATATTAGTAGGATTACATACAAATACTTATTATACTTATTAATAGTTTAATGTGATTTATTGTTTAATCATTTTAATGTTTTGATATATTCATGAAAATATTTTTATATATTCTTTTGAAGTTTTTAGTATTAATATCCATCGTAATATATATTATATACGTAGTATTGTGGTATAGAAATAATTATAGAATTAATTACTCTATAAACATACAAAATTTGAAATCTTTAGAACATTATAATAGGTAAGTTAATGTAAAATGTAAGAATGAACTCTTCGGAAGGTTAAAATAAAGCAATAAACGAACCGATTAATGCTCTGGTTTTTACATCAATATTGCAATACGATGTCTACAGATTGCATCTAGCTCTTAGGTTCCGAAAATGTTCTAGACTTGAGTCGGATAAACGAGCGGGTTAGACGCTGGTAACACTAATAGCTTTTACTTTGCATTGTCTATGAAACTTAATTAAAAACATAATTTGTGTGTTCCGGGAAATGGTCATTATCATCTTCAAAAATGAAAATATATATTCATTGAAAGGAATCACGACAGTAAAGTAGTACTAGTAAATACATAGAAATATTGTGATAGACAGACAATTTATAGTCATCGGTGTTAACAAACTACTAGCTCAGATAGTTACCTTCATTGGATGGGCTTATGACGATTATGAATTCATCATACAGAAGCTCATAATATAGTTTTCGATGTACGTGAAATTTCTAAGTCCGTACAAATCTTACCCTTGCCTTATCCTTTTCTATACCTTTCCCAGTCCTTATTTTATTCCTCTCATCAATCCCTTCCTAATCCCTTCCCAATTAAAGACGGCAATTCATTTGTGCAAGTTCTACAATTGACCTTACGCCTCTCCTAATGTTCATGGGCGGTGGTAGCGCTTACCATCAGGCGACCCACCAGCTCCATTGCCGGCTATGACATTAAAAAAAAATCTATGCCTATAAAATAAACCTAAGGTAAATAAGAAATTTTTTGAAATTACTCATTTATAAAAGCATTTCAATCCTATAAAACTAAAAATTAAGCCTAAGGTAAATAGTTTGAGATTAAAACCTATAAAACATCCAGACAATTTAGGAAATGATATCGTTATATTTTAAACCTTGGCACATGTATTGCTTATATATTTGTAGATAACATAATCAATTTATTTTTCAATTCATTTACTAATGCAATTTCCGAGTGAAAATCGTAAGAACGACAACTTCTTTTATAACCAAATCAATTCCATCTAAGACTACAACAAACTGAGCTGAAATAATAAGTATATGTGATGTATGAGTATTCATTTTTAGTATTGAAAAACGATATGCATATAATAACAAACTCTATTCAAATTACAACTAGCCAAACATATTGGGTCACACGCGTTAATATAGATAAAACAGATGACTTAATGAATGTAATTAAACAATTTTTTTGCAGGTAATTGGTAAATTTTATTACGATTTTTGAGAATGTAGTAAAACAATGTTATAATAAATATTGATAATATATAGCCGACATATTATTATCACATATTATCATCATTTATATTTATCATTGTTTTAATCCTACTAATATCATTAATGCGAAAGTTTGTAAGGATATGTGTGTGTTTGTTGCTGAAAGACGCAAAAACTACTGAACCGGTTGCAATGAAATTTGGTACGTAGATAGCTGGACAGCTGAAATAAAATATAGGCAACGTTTATCCCGATACTACGGGATACGGACTTACGCAGGTGAAACCGCGGGGCGCAGCTAGCAATTCATAATACAAAATATTCAACCAACACCTTTACTTTGTCAAACCAAAAATATGTGTGTATTGTATATAGTATGTATCCATATATTATATTATTTAGTTAATATGAATCAAATAATTGGCACCAGTTTATAACGCCATTGGTAGTAAGTATTGTAACATCTATCTATCATAACTATGAATAATTATTGCGTTTTGTTTTTATTTTTTTGAAGATTTAGGTTTTTACCATACTAACCTTTCATTTTGCTTATTTACAAATGTAATTTAAGAGTTTGTTAAGATTTACAAATTGTTATGCACTAAAAGCTTGCCTCATGAAACTGTATACAATAGTAAATTAATTTCAATTGAAGAAAAAAATTACCCAATGACATAACAAAATAGCAAATTAAAATATATGTAATCACGGAACTAAATAAAGTCAAATGGAACGTCCGTTTATGTTTGTGTATTGTACTGAGAATCAGTGACATCACAGTGTCTTATAAATTAACTATTGACTGACTTAATGTAGGTGCGCCAGTAGCGTTATTATGTATTTTTGATGTATTTTTTATAACTATGGAGATGTAATAGTTTTATGTTGTTATTATTTTATCGCTTTTTACTTATGTCCATGAAATACTACAAGAATAACTTTTAAAAAAGTTGTAGCAGTAATGGACTCATTAGTTACTAATCCATCAAAAAGCTTTCATTGGTAAAACTGTAACTATAAATTAAATAGCATAAATCGATGGGAATATAAGTTATGTGGGATGAAAGGCGAAAAGTTTTTGTTGTCCCATGTCTGTAGTACTGCAGTACACTTTAAATCAATCAATTGAAAGTAAAAGTCTTATCAACGCTATTCTGCCATCGCTCGACACCGAAGAGAATCATTTTACAAACAGTATAAATAATAGTAGTTGAACCAATGGCGACAGTTTCTCCCGCGCGTCCGAGCCGACATCTCACGTATTTATAAAATACGAATATGATACTATGAACACTTCTTTCAAATTAACATGTCGCCGCTCAATTTACTTTTTTTTCTTTTAACTCCCGGCTGCTTCTCACTGAGCATCGGAGTAAGTGATAAAAATGTGACGAAGCGTGCTGCAAATAGCGAATTCTTCCCGGACTGGGTCCCGTTCAAGAACAAACATGGTGAGGAACTCGGTGAGTTTGTGGCGGTGGCCAAAGCGAAACCAAAGAAACGACTTGCACCGCCTATGAATTTCATACTAAGAGCTGTCGCCGAACCCAACGGTGATGATTATTATGATAAAGGTCAAGGCGAAAGCGACAACGAAGATTATTTCGAAAAGAAGGAATGGTCTGACTTAAACAGACCTGCAGAACCCGTTGATCCGAATAAACCGATAAGCCACAATATATCTGACATAGATGGTATCGTAAATATAATAACTAAGCCTGTTGACGATCCCGTGATCAAAGCTATAAACGGACGAAACAAAGAAAAGCAAGAAGCGAAGCAAAAATCAGAGGAAGAAAATCAAAATGTAAGTGAAGAAACTGAAAGCCTTAAAACTAAAAACGAAAAGCAAGATATTCAGCCAGAAGCAGAAAGTGATGAAAAAGAAGAGAAAAGACCTAGAAGGTACGAAGATGATGTCGAATATGAAGAAGCGAGTTCTGAAAAGCAAAAACCTGAAATAAGCGATGAAGAAAAGCGTGAAAGTGAGGAGAAAAAGGCAAAAATTCTAAGTAGTGTTGATGATTTAAAAGAGCGACATGCAAAAGAGCAACGCGCGATATCTGAAAAAGTAAAAGAGGAAGAGTTGTTCCGAGAAGATTTCGAAAGAGACAACTTAGGATCCAGCGAAGAGAACGATAAGTACGCCAAAGGTAAAGCACCAAAATGGAAGAAAATTAGTGATTACGAAGAATACAACGATGACGTTGGATCTGTAGAAGACAAGTATAAGCTTAATCATATAAAAACAACAACAACAACAACCACACAATCACCTAAAAAGAGCAAAAAGCGTAAATTGAAAAAAGGAAACACAGTTGCCAGTGGTAAGCTATCCGTTTTCAGAAATCCTCAATTATACATGGTCTTTGATGATGACGATGAAGCTACAACACCTAAACCCAAAGCCGGAAAACCTAATGAAAAATTTTCAGCCAAATATTCGGCTAATGATGACAACGTAAGAATATCTTTAGTCCCAGCAGATGATGATTCCAAAGAAGGTGAGCCCACGAAATTCTTCCCAAAAAAAAGGAAAAACAAACGCAATAAAACAAAGGTCACTGCTTCGCCAACCCCATTTAATACCGAAAAAACGACTAGCCTACCAACAACGGCATCTGACACAACCGGTTTTGACGTATCAGCTTCTGACACATCCGCTTCTGATATAACAGCTTCCGATGTGGATTCTTCTGCGTCAAACACCGCGCCGTCTGCGTCTGATGCAGTCCCTTCTGCATCAGACGCTTCAACTTCAGCTGCAGACGTTGACTCCACGCATGCGTCAACTGACAAAGAAGAAGAAAAGAAGGTTGCAGATTATAGCCACGAAAAAGGTGAGTAATCCTACTATAATAAATGCGAAAGTTTGTAATGATGTGTGTGTGTTTGTTGGTCTTTCACGCAAAACCTACTGAACCGATTGCAATGAAATTTGGTTAGTAGGTAGGTAGGTATAGTTCTTACCGCATGTTGTTAAGAAAATCTCTAAAACTTTCACTAAAATATTATTCTTAAAGCTTTGATGACTTATATCAATAGGTTAGTGTAAGTGAAGCTGCACTACTTTTAAGGTCTTTCCCACCTACGCCATCACCGTCAAAGGAAACACTTATGAGAATGAGATATTGGCCCGCAGTAAAAAGGTGGTCTTCAAACTTTCTCCAAATACTACAATCATAAAACAAAACTGTGGGCACGTGTCGAGAAAAAACAAACAAACACTGACATTTATAACATTAGTAAGGATGCATGTTAAATGAAAAAAAAAAACGTTTGACAAAACTTAAATAATGCCTTTAAAGTATCATCGATTACCTTTTTATATTCTGAATTAGTTTTGATAGAAAATTACATAAAATCGTACCAAAAATTATTTCACGTATCATATAATTTTTATAACATTTTATACTAGACAAATTAGAAAACAATATATATCTATGTTTAAAAATTAAATTATTAAACATATTCATTATATTATTAACCCGACGTTTCGAACACTTTACAGCGAGCGTGGTCACGGGGAAACTAATTTGTAAATGTATAATACTCGCGTAAAATCAAACACAAGAAAATAATATCTACGTTTATTGAATGTGCGATTTTAATGAAATAGTAATCATATTTTTTAAAAATGTACTATGTAACAAGAAACCATTTTCAAATATCATCAATTCCGAACTGTATATCGAGGTCCATCCACTTTGCATTTTCGACCGACGCATTTCTACCAAAATATTTTAGAGCCTCGAGCGATTCACAGGCGAGACGATCGACTCAACAAATTTATTCCTTATCCCATGGGAATACGGTTCGATTTTGAATGGTCTTCAGGATTTTTAAGTTCACTCCGTCAAAAGTACCTAATTTCTGACAAGGGTTCCAAAAGATGGGTCAAGTAAGATACGACATGATTACCGTATTGACTATCACGCTTAAATGATCCCTTTTATCTTAATAAAATATTCTTATGAAAATATCTAAGGATGATAAGCTTCATTGCTGATAATGATCTACTTATTTCTAAACCGATATAACCTATAGGTGTCTTTTATAAGTTTACTGGGTGTCACTTTCGTAGGAAACCTAATCATTATTTTGGGTTAAATTTACTCCAGATATCTACTCAATCTAGGATCAACTTACTTAAAAAAAAAAATTAGTGATCATAGTAATATTACAAGAACATAAGCAGTTCTATGTGTCTTTTCGATGAATTTAAAAAACCACCTGTATTTTTAGTGGAACCAATGAAGCATGGTAAAACAAAGATACATATATGGTTTATATAAACCAACTAAACAAGTAAGCTGCCCTCGGTTTCCTTGGAATTTTACCATCAAATTAAAAATAAAATTGAGAAAACGAATGGCGGAGAAACTGATAAATATACACCAAAAAATGCAAACACTCGAACAAAGATACTCTTCCTTCTTTTAATCAGTGAAAAATAGAAAAGAAAACGAACTTTTTTGGATCAAGCCGAGAGCACCGGCCGCAAAGCGATACGTGACCACTTTTTCATCGTCACGGTGTCTATTTATCTGTTATCTATATATCCATTTATCGCTTCAATGAACTGCCGTTAAGCTAATGAAAAAATTAACAGATTTTTTGTACGTTGGTTTGCAGAACAAATGTTTATTCAATTAATTTGTGTATACAAACTAATTCATGTGTTCTTAATATTGTTATTTGTGTTTATTTAACATGAGTTATTTCTCACAGAAAAAAGCTTACATTATATTTTATACGAAAAAATGTTTTGATTATTAGGGGTGAGAGTTTTTTTAGATTTTGTTGTAAATACAACTACAAATTGTTTTGTCAAAACCTATATTTTACAAAGCACTAGTTTTTTTAAGATTAGACAACAGAATTCGTTCTTACATAAATAGGAAGTGTGAACACTATGGGTTTTGCAATTTGTGCTGTTGTATAAGTCAGGCTTTGTCCACTTAAATTAGATTATATCGCTTGGTGCAATACTGAGAACTAATTTCTAGTTCTTTTATAGTAGGTAAAAGATTTCTTTAACGTCAAATGTCGAAAAATATTGCTTTTTAGAGATATAAATCTTTTTTAATGAGTAAGATTACAAGAATACCTAAATTTATTTATACATTACAAAAAATGTCTTTGTCGTTGCTGTATAAATATAGTCATCTGATAGTTACGCATAAAATTATAATTCGAATGGATTACCTAAAAAAATTAAAATAAAATCAATAAAGAACGAAATTTACACCCAATTGCTTACAAAATCTGTTTATAATAAGCGTGATAATTTCTATTTACGGTACAATTAATCACGGGTCAGAATTGAAAGTGTATCCATAGAAAGTGTAGAAAAATTCCGACCCATTGAACTACTGTCAACGGTGAGATATTTAAAACAACTGGGTCATTGATCAGTTTTGCAATTGACTGTACAGCCTACCGGAAAAATTCTCAAGGCCTTATGTCTTAGGTTTTCTTGAGAAGCGCTTTAAATTCGCTGGTTTATTAAAAGCGACAGTTTATACATGCGACAAAATAGTGGCCTATGTCCGATACTAGCTAATTATTATTATTTGTTAAGACTTTTATAGGGAAATACCATGCCAATTCTGAATGCCATATAAAATACTTGCTGTCGTTGCATGTCACTCGCGTAAGTCCGTATACCGTCGGAATATCGGGATAAAAAGCCTATATATAATTCCAGTTGTCCAGCTGTCTACGTACCAAATTTCATTGCAATCGGTTCAGTAGACTTTGCGTGAAAGAGCAACAAACACACACACATCGTTACAAACTTTCGCATTTATAATATTAGTAGGATTAAACAGAATCTAAGAAAACACATAAAGAAAAGAAACCCTTTTCAATATTACAGATTTGTTATTATGCAACTTTCTTATAGAGTGGCAAGTTACGATATTAAACGATGTTTATTTAAAAAAAATTACCTGATCAGAAAGAATGTCTATTTTAAGAATTTTCTTTGACCTTTTAGTGTATTTTCATCTTTTTAGTAGTTACTTCAAGTTTTAGCATCGATTAAAAACGTCTTTTATTTCATCAAAGACTATAATGGTATTAGTTATCGAAATTAGTGAAACTGTAATGATTTTAATTTATATTATTATCTATATAAATACGAGTAATATAAAGGTAAAGGCTTTTTTTGTTTGAACGCGCTTATCTCGGGAACAACTGATTTCAAACATAACGTTGGATATTTATATGTTCCCTTTGTGGCCATATACAATGTACCACGGGCGACGACGGGGCGGATCGCTAGTATATTTTGATATACATAATTATAGCTTAATCAGTGTGGAGTGAGTTGTTGTCTGTACTTATATATTCACAATAATGTTAAGAACATTTCTTTGTTTGAAGGCGTTAATCTTAAGAATTGCTGGTCCGAGTTGAAAAAAATCTGTGTTTAATAGTATATTTATGGAGGAAGGCTGTAGAGTATATCTATACTAATATTATAATGTTAAAGAGTTTGTTTGTTTGTTTGCTTGACACTGCACGCTGAACTGCTGGTCCGATTTAAACAATTCTTTTAGTGTTAGATAGCTCTTAGAGCAATTGGAACGAATTGGATGTTTGTCAGACAAACTACTGATTTTGATGAAAGTTGGTATACAGATAGGGTATGAGCTGTCTGATATTTTTTATCCCGATTAATTGCTCCCTTGGGTTTAAACAGGCATCTTGATATCCGGGCCGAGCGTCCAGTATAGATAATTAATAATTTCTTTTTACCAGGTGGTGGTCGTCAACATGAATCGGAATTCTCAGAAGAACATGGGGAGCATGGCAAGAAGGCTTACGAGGTAAGAGTTTTTTTATAGACTTTCTTTTATGTTTCCCAATTTCAAAAAAGTTATCGTCATCTATAGCTTTTTTGATATATACTGTATTAAACATTCTTCATACAATGTTTGAAACATACATTTAAATCTATATTATATAACAATAATAAAATATCATTAATATATCTATATGTATGTATGATTTAATCATTTTAATACTGGATTGGAGTACTACAAAGATTATATGTAGGAAATTATATCGAAAATTTATAAATATGCAACTTTATCAGTAGCGTAATGCAAAACAGAGCATACTTTATACAAATAAAGTGTAAAACCTCGTAAAGCTACCCCTTCCCAACTTTTACGCGTATCGTAAAATGATGTGTTCACATCTGTTTACCCTACATCGCTTACCTAATGAATTACAATTATTTTCTTTTGTATTTTTACATTGGATATATATAATAATACAATCTTATTTAATCGGTGTTTAGTGAAAGAGACATTACTAATTACCATCATTGATGTCAAGCTGTTTAAAATAGGCACGCCTACAATGTTAATTTAAATTGCATAATACTAAAAAGGGCATAAAAATAAAGATAATGATAGAATCAACTAAATAGGTAGGTAAAGAGTGTGATAATTTAATCCTGGCGATTATATTGTTACCGATCCTTGATATCGTGTGCAAAGTGCAAAATTTGAACGAAATCTGACCCTTTAAAGTGGGTCAAAATTGAGTCCAGCGGAGTCGGTCACACAAAAACATATTTTTTCTAGAAATTAAAGACTTTTTAACGGATTTTAAACGCGATTTATTCATTATTTTATTACATTGACGTTTCGAACACTTTACAGCGAGCGTGGTCACGGGGAGACCGTCCCGGGAGTCAGTATAGTAGTAATATAATGAATAAATCGCGTTTAAAGTCCGTTAAAAAGTCTTTAATTTCTAAATGTATAATACTCGTTTACGTCGTTGTACGTTTTTTTTTTATTATTAGTTTACCATTAAAGTTGTATTCACATCTTTTACTTATGCATATATGTATCTGTATTTATATTTATTTAATTTATATGTACTTATGTACGTTATATGATATGTTTATATGAGTATATTCATGTATTTATGCACTTCAAACCTACCTCCCCCTTTATATATTACTTATTCACAGTTTGATGCCTGGAAAGGATCACCCTTTAGTGATAAGGTCGCCCGCTGTGCTGGTTTAGTATCAAATCATTTATTTAAACGATGTGTTATGTATGCCAGCACAATAAAGTGTATACAAGTAAATATGTAACATGCAGGTGAAGCTAATAAAAGCGTGTGAAAAACCCCGTGACTTGCCGAGTGAGGCTTATATTAATCTAATTTTAGCTCCGCTTTCTTACCGAATATAGCAACGTGGGGTTATTTTAAGGTAAAATATAAAAATGACGTGCTTTATTTAACCCATATATTGGTTATAGGAAATCCCCCGTAGCTACGTAATTCACCACGCTATGGTTTGATTTATAAACAACAGGGCGAAGTAAATCAAGTAATAATAATAGCCCATGGCCCTTCCGTAATTTCATTGTGATAATGGATAGTAACTACTCTTGGTTGTTATCAAAATATGTACCTGCTTTGTTGTTAATGAGAGTCTGTTAGAAGAGTTTGTAATCGATGTTTTATATTGTGGTATTATCTCTGAAATAAACGGGTATGGTAAAAAGGTATTTCGTAATATTAAAGTTTACCTTTAGATTTTCCTAAACTGTCCGGAATTTGGTAAAAAATTGTGAAATCGGATAAAAACAATGCAATTCTTTTGGGCAAATGATAATATGTTTATCATACATGTAATAGTAATATATATCACCATAAATCATATTATACATACAGTCTACGTATATTCTATAATATAGCCTATACGCAGGGATCAAGTCAATTACCAATTATGAAAGAATATTTGAAACTCAGATAAGCTATATAAATAACTACAAAAAAAAAACATAAAAGCTTCGGTCAAGCAGTATCTGAGCTAAACGCGCAAGCAAAAACACTCCAACTTTTTATTATAAGCATAGAAAACAGACATAAGAAAAACCATTCACCCAACCGACCCTATAGTTCCTTACCTAACCCTGCGTCATTCAGATTATACAGGTCATTCAGTATCTAGTATTTATGAGCTCTAGACTCTAAGTAAACAGTTTGTAATTTCGCCAAACGCAATTGCAATTTCTACCGCATCATGTATCAATTCTGCCGTGACCGGTATAACGATGTTTCCTAATTTTCTCTATTGGCCTGCACGGAGTGTTTTCGTTTTAATAGCAATTATTTGTGGATGTGTTCCTAGCTTTCCGCCATCGGCTTTGAACGCGTAGTGTATGGAAATTCCAGTGGGATTAAATGTTTCACCGCGGTAAAATAAGTCTATATAAATATCTATAGACACAAAAATCATACCAAACAAATGCTTCGTTTGAATGTGACAAACAAATAAACACCCTTTCGTAATTAAAATATTGTAATAAGGATCATGAACTACTATTGTACGGCTGTAGCCCGCGGCGTCACTCGCGTCGTACTCGAGTAAAACGTCAAATTTCATACAGATTCGATAAGCTGTTTTAGCGTGAAAGAATAACAAACATCTATACATTCATCCATACTTATAAACTTTCGCGTTTGTAATATTAGTAGGATATGATCAGCGATTTAAATTAAAACAAAGGCTTAATAAGAAATAGATAACATAAGAATATATGATAATAGATGCAGCTGTTGGAACGAAAATAATAAATGCTTAAGTTTTGTGGGATGATTCTTAAAATTAATAAATCATTCAAAGTAAGGTAAAAGTGAAAATAAAAATAAATAGATATAACCTGTTTATTTATTAACCGTATAGTTAAACACTTATAAGCAAACGATATTCCAGTAATAGATAGTAATCAGTATCATGAGTTCGGACTCCCTTCCATTGGTAAGACAGTATTATTTTTCTCCATTCCCAGTCCTTTCCTTTATTCTTCTCATCGATCCTTTCTTCATCCCTGTCCAATTTGAAGTCAGCAATCCAGTTGTAGAGACGTAAGATCTGCAATCGACCGTACGCCTCTCCAAGCACTTACCATCAGCGATCCACCAGCTCCATTGCTGACGATGACATAAAAAAGTATTGATGAAAAAACTGTTTTCTTAAAAAAAAAGTTCACCGACGTTTCTTGTAGTTTGACAAATATTTCTTATCAAACACAAAATAGAATCACGTGACTTGGTGGAAAAACCACGAAGTTATTATGTAACAAAACCGATAAAAAACATCACACAAGAAGTACAAAGTCGCATTAAGTAACTCCTCTTTTATTGGGGACGTCGGTTAAAAAAGAAAAGTATTGTTTCATTATGTACCGTTCATGCGTCATCAACAGAATTGAAAGACATAATTTTTACTTTGAAGATTTTATTTCGATTTCATTGTGTTCGTTTTTAATTATTTAATTATAAACTTATCGTTTGTTTCATTTGATTTTGTTCGTGATTTAAAGTTATAATAACTTTGATAACTTGAGTTCAACTTAGTTAGTCAGACTCTAGATATAATATTGAATACCTATTTTACATACCAACTTAAGTTCAATGAAAGTTCAGGTCTAACAAAAACTATTGAAACAAAACAACACTAATTTTTAAGATCTTTTTTTTTAGAGAAACAAACAAGATTTGTTCATTGTAAAACATGAAAGTAATTTATGAATTTATTACACATCTAATAACACGAGTATTGTTCACTTATATGAAAATTTCGTTACTCCCGCTAAAACTCGAGAATGGCTCTGCTCATTTTGGTAGTTTTGGTATAATTATAATAGTCCAGGCAAGGTTAATAAGGTAAGAAGATTAACGGAAATATGTTATAAAAATATTCTGTAGCGTTGCGAAGTTGACAGCCCTAGGTGAGGTATTATGACAGCCCTACGAACATACATTAAGGCCCTATGGACATCTTGGGCTCGGGCGTCCCCGCAGTCTCCAGACTAGTCCCCAACAGTGTAGATTCGTAGTGTGTCTCAAGTCTAGAAGTAAAGCGCCTCGATTCAGTGCAGTCTTCATACCTACTTCACTCTTTGAAACAAATGGAAAATAAAACAAAAATCCCAAAAATCGGTGACTCTGTTCCGAAGTTTCCACAATCACTATGACAAGAGTATATATTCGCATATCAAATAATGTATAAATGTTGTTTAGAGAGCACCAACAAGATCGTCTGAATGGAGGCACAGTTTCGACCCCATAAACCATTATTATAAATTATCAAGACAAAAACCCTGGTACATAATGGATAAAGTGAGTGGAAGATGTTGCTAACATGTAAATAAATATGTTAATAACATTTAACAAGCAATTTAAAACATGATTAACAATAGAACAAAAATAATCAACCAAGACATTTCCACAACTGTTATGTAACATTATTGTCTGTGACTTTATTAATTGGTGAATGTTATTGAAACTTACTCTATGAAATGTTCTAGTTTGAATATCTGTTAGGATATGAAATAAAGAAACGTGATTTTATTAATTGGGATACTTGTTTATTAGTAATATTTTGATTAAGCTACCCGCTAAGCTTTATACGCTTGATTAAAGATTGTTTTAGAACGAAATACGAACAATTTCAAATCAATTGCTGAAATTAAATTCTGAATTCTCATTTTACAAAAAACAAACCAAACTTCTCAAAATTTTATATGCAGATTGGAGATATCGACTTCTTTGGTTGGTATATCAGTAGCTACTATAGTCTAACTCGTATAACATAACTTTGCTACTAGCAAAGCGATGTTATGCTGAAACTAATCATACAAGTAATAAATGCTCTAAGGAATACGGGGCTGATCTTATATGTTAGCTACGTCCCGCGGTTTCATCCACGTAGTACATGATGTTATGGTCTATAGCCTTCTCGAATAAATGGACTATTCATCACGAGAAAAATTATACAATCTGAACAAGTAGTTCGTATATATAGTATATACAGTATAGTATATACAGGTACAATTTTTTATTCACATAGAATATTGAAAACAAATACTGCCCATTGTTTGGCAGTTTGTTTTCACGGTGTGTTTTAGATGATCTAATGATAACAAACTCTGGACAATCGCTAATATTAATAAGTTTTGTTTTGATTATAAATTTGTTTGTATAACACAGTAGACCAAGTGTGTTAGTTACATAATCAGTTCCCACAAATTGTTTCATGTACTTTGTTTATTAAGATTTTGTTCGGCGAAACCTTACATTGTTATGTCGTATATCTTAAACATCGTTAAACTAATACATTTATTCATTCAACTGAGTCCGGAGGCCCGTTTCCTTTTCCTCACCCGTCCTAGTCCATTCCTTCTTTCCAGTCGTTAATCCTTTCCTTTTCCCGTACCCCATAAAAGCGGGCAGCGCATTCACAGAGGTTTGCGAATGTTTATGGGCGGTGGTGATCGCTTACCATCAGGCAAACCACAAGCTCAGCTGCCCGCTATGACATAAAAAAAAAACTAGATTTCTTCAAGAAGCACATTCCAATCGTCATAAAACAGCAACATTTACATTTACTATCAGTTCGGAAGGCAGTTTCTTCAAAGAAGAGCCGACAACAAACTCTGTAGTTGCTCTTTTAAAATCATGTCATTTTTAATTTTCCATAATATGTATATCATAACAATAGCCAAAGAACTGTCCTGTGCTCCTTAAGAGACAATATTCAATGGATTTTGAACTATACAGGGTGTCCCATTTATGGTGTACTTTGCTCGACGGAACTTATAGTTTTTAATATGATAATTACGGAAAAATTACTCAAAATAAATAAATTATAATTCATTTTTCTGAATTCTATATTATATTCCGTTCAAACACTATCCATATATGCCCTATGCACTTTAATTTTCTCCAGCTCAATAGAATCTAGGATTCAATCATAGTTCCAACCATAAAACAGTAAGCACTATAATTCATAACTTGGTATAACTGGCCCGTTTTAATTTGTATAAATTATGTAAGTTCGCAAGCCTGTCGTAGACACCTTTACCACGAGTTCCCTCTTCTTTCTCATATTTTCTCACTCGATTTTTTAAACCATAAAATTTTTAGTGTATTACAAAATAATCTATGTTAAAGTTAACAATTATAATAATTATAAAACATATTAACTTTTTAATAAAAGTTAAAAAAGACTTATCATGTAATAATAATAATAAACACATTTATTGTCAACATCACATAAGAAAATTAAGACATATGAACACAACTAGATAGAGAACTAGAACTAGAAAAAACACAATTAAAACAACATAAACAGAAATAGAAAAAAAAAGAAAACAAAAAGAAAAAAAAAATTAAATATATATGAATTTCATTTGAATGTTTCCTTTGATGATTACCATTTAAAAGAGTGATGTGTTATTCCTTGTAGTAACTAGTACTAGTACTAACTAGTAGTGTGAACATTTTTTAATAATTTTCCATACAATACCGCAACTACTGTGGTTTTTAAACGCGTGACCAAAGAATTAAAGTCATAATAAATATATTCGAGACACGTTCGTTTACCCTTAGTAAGCGAAGTTCACAAGTCAATTATAGGAGGACGGTACAACTGTCATGATTCTGGTTTCGTTTTAATTAACCAACTTCCATTAACTAGATACCGGAATTCAGATCTTTTATCAACAAGCTTGTCCATTATTTCGATGATTTTATTGTTTATAAATCATTGTTCTGACTCACTATGTCTAAAGGATCCGCTTTGTTGTTATAGATGTACCAATTATCATTTTCTCTTCGTGTGATAAGATTCTCTAACGATTAATAAATCGGTTTAGCACAACCAAGATCTAATGAAATCTACCGGATAATCATTTGCCATATAGCTTATCAAAGGGTATCTATGCTAAAATATATGTTAATGAGCCCTGAATCTATTAAGGATATAAATAATAAGTCACATTCTACAAACAATATCGATCAATATAAAATGACTGCTTGTAACATTTTCGGGAGGAGCATTATAAATTTAAAACTAAAATACCATGCGATAAAATTCAGGGATACCACGAAGACACGAAGACCAGCAAGGGTCACCATGACAAGGAGAGTCACCACGATAAGTACAAAGATCAAGGTGGAATAGACAAGAAGCATCACGATGAGAAGGAGCATTACGGAGCTCACCACCACGAGGAACATGGCAAGAAACACGCGAAGGTTAGTTTTATTTGTAACCTTAAAACTATCTATTTCAAATACTGATATTTCTTACATAATAAATAAACTATGATTTTTGTATGTGGTAGTCGAGTACGCTTCGGCACAAATTGAGCCAGCTAGCACCGGGGAAGTACCACACCCCCACAGAAGAAAAAGCATTCTGCTGTGCTTCGTTTGGTGAGGGGGGGAGTCGGAGGCCCATAACCTTTTCCTCACCCTTCCCAGTCTTTTCCATTATTCCTCTCGTCCTTAAATTATAATAATCCCTTTTCATAATCCTTTAATAATCCGTTGCCAATTTGAAGTCGTGTGCGTAGGGTCGGCAATCGACTTTACGCCTCTCCAAATATCCATAGGAGGTGGCAGTGCGGTAAGCACATCAGGCGATCCACCAGCTCCATTGCGAACGATGACATAAAAAAAAAGTTTTTCTTTTTAATTGCGAAGCAGATTTGTATTTGTACAAACTTACTTCGAAACATCACAAACACGAAACAATCACGTTTAGAACAAAATAACTCACGATCTGTTTATAGTACGAAGAATCAGGGAAGCATTCAAAAGGCCACAGCACTAAAGGCAGCCACGATATCCACAAAAAAGATGAATACGAGAAGAGAGTAGAATTCTTCGAGGAGGAAGGCGATTCAGATGAAGTGGAGTCTCATGGAGGACACCACAGTGAAAAGGAACACTCTATGGTATGATTTTTGCCGTTGGTTGCATGTTAAAATGGTGGTAGAGCAAGTGGGCGTGTGTGCAAAGAGGTTGAATGTGTAACTAAAGATACTGTTAAGGTACAGATTTTTTGTTTGTTTGTTAGATAATTTATAAAATAATCAAAATATCAAGAACTTCAACTAATACGTCTTATACTATATGCACTATAACAATATGCATGAGTTAACTACTTTCATGGTAGTTTTTTATTCCAGGTTTTAGCTTTATAGCAGAAACTGAATTTTTAACTCTTTTCACCGAAACCACATGCAATTGTTTTGCACATTTGGCAAGTTCAAGCTCGGAACGCCAGTAAATTGCACTGGAAATTTGAGTTTTTTCCAACTTTTGTTTATTTCAGTATCGAACTTTTGCATCTGAATTTATAGGAATAAAGTTCTTTTCTTATTGGCTGAAATATGAAATAAACTCAAAATTTAATTAACTCAAGTGTTTATTAATATGGATTTAGAATCATTTGTAATTTACATTCAATGCACTTATTAATTTTTTTCACAATTTGTAAGATAGTTGTAAGATATAATTCCATCTATACTGTTTAAAATTGCAGTTGCAATTTCTTTTCAATTATTTAAATTGTGCCGTTCTGTCAAAATACAAAAATTATGTCTTGCAAATCAATTGCTCCAGTCACGGTCTAGTAGACGATTATTATTGTATTTTTTGTAGCTTTAGCAAACTAGATTTCATCTTAGTGAATCCTTATATTTCCAAAGAGACTAGACTATGAAAAATTATGTTCAAGGTCATTAGGGTTTACAGCAAATAGATAAAAACATTCTATTTAAATGAGTTGTCGCAAGATAGTGGCGAGAACGATTTCACGGTGTTTCATCATTGTTTGTTGCAGTGGTTAAATACCAGCTTCTTAAAATAGCAGTGAATGTGAAAGCGTTATAATCAAAGGTCCCAAGTTCAATCCTAGTATTTTCCCGTGAAAAAAGTGGTTGAAATGAAACGATTATGAAATACGAATAAAGTTAGATAAATAAAGTATCGGTTTGGCAATGCCCGGGCTAGCGTACTACAGTGTGCCCGTAAAGAATATTGATAAGTGGCACAGGCCTGCTATAAGGCTTCAGGACTTAATCCACCACGCTGGCCAAGTGCGGGTTGGCAGACGTCACATGTCGTCGAACGTTTGATTCTTCGACATGCCGGTTTCCTCACGATGTTTTCCTTCACCGTTCGAGCAGTGATGTAGACCATGTTTAGATAAATTGAAAAACCCATTTATTTCTTCCACGCTCGACCGATCTCGAATCCCCGACTTTTCGCTTTAAGTCCAAGGTCCTTACCACTGAGCCATCGTGGCTTTCACTTCACTTGTTCACTTGTTAGCTTTAATATAATATGTTTATTGACATTTCGATGTATAATAGATTACTTGGCTATCTTTTTCTAACCTTGTAACTTTTTATCTTAACTCTGTTATGGAAAAAATAGAACCATCCTAAAATAAATTCAAGTAAATACAATCATCCAAATTGAAATAAGCATAAAAGAAATTCATTTCATATCTACCGTATCAAATGGGTTAAAAAATCTAATTTGAAAAGGCCTTAAACCTATAAAAAGTAGATCTTACATGTAAAAGATATTTTGCTTCCCACTCAAAGCTATTCAGGGTGCATAATTAAACGGAACTTTTATTAAAAGACGTGGACACAGGCTGCGTGGACAACTATAAACTTGATTAGAACTTTTCCTATTTACTATTACTTTATTAATTTATCCCACGCCTTTGAAACGTTATGAATATTTAAAGCAATTTGATAAGACAGCGCCCGTCATGTGAATTCAGATGATAGGAAACTCTTATTAGATATTTTGTATGTTAGTAAGTTTGGGGATGCTATATATAGATTGTAGGTGACTTTTTAAGTAACTGTTATGCCATATATCTAGTTTAATTTAAACGTAAAGTAAAAAGTAAAGGTTTTTCATTAATTTTTAGGCTTCTTTTAGTTTTCCGAACAAGAATTTGTTAATTAAAGAATTTTTGAAATCGTGTAAGGTAATATCTAATATTAGCGGTCCGCCCCGGCTCCGCTGGCTTCGCTATGTAACACTGAAAGAATTTTTCAAATCGGACCAATAGTTCCTGAGATTAGTGCGTTCAAACAAACAAACGCTTCAGCTTTATAATATTTATATAGATAAATAGACTTAACCCACGTTTGTCTGATTTACCACGTGTAGTCTCGTGTCTTTTGGTAATAACAACAAAAAATTATATAATGTCTTCATATAATTTATTTCCAGGGTGGGCATTACAAGAAGTCCAATCTGGAGGCAAGTCACAAAGGCCACGCGAAGGGCGACACGGGACATTTCAGCAAAAATGGACATGAACATATAAACAAGGTAATAATATGTCACTTAAATACACTATCCTCAAATAATATCCCATAAATAACATATTTACCATACTTGTTTATAATAACATCTTTGTCATATAAACATAGACCTTAAATCTACATTTTCGGCCTTAACTTGTATGCATACATTTGCAGTTTACGATTGATCTTTAGAATTTCACTTAGAAAAACAATGTAACAACAGGATTTTTGAATTTAACAATTCATAATACATAATTCTTTATTTGCACAAACAGGGTGTTACAATATAAATAATACGTTAAGCTTTTCACATGTTTCGCCACGAAATACATAGTATACAAAGCTTATATTACTACTATCTGTACAAATGTTGATAATAAAATAAACAAATATATCTTACTAGCTGCGCCCCGCAGTTTCGCCCGCGTAAGTCCGTATCCCGTAGCAATATCGGGATAAAAAGTTGCCTATATGTTATTCCAGTTGTCCAGCTGTCTACGTACCAAATTTCATTGCAATCGGTTCAGTAGTTTTTGCGTGAAAAAGCAACATACATCCTTACAAACTTTCGCATTTATAATATTAGTAGGATAGGATAGAATTTGTGGTGCCGATTGATAAATCAATCACGCCATCGACCCCAATTGGTTCTAAGTAACTGTTGATTCGCAATGTAAGGTCGCTGTACCGTACAAATTGCTTATAATTTATATTTATGTACCCACGGTATGAAGGATTCAATGTACCGTGATATTGTATTGCCAAATATTGACAAGTTTTTTGTGTTTAAAGTTTTGAAATAAGGTTTTATTAGTTCTCGTACAAGTATATACATAGAATATAATCTTAGATATTGAACAGATATAAAAATAAATTGTCTAAGCAGATGCAGGGAATGGATACAGTTCTCTCAAGTATTATGAAATAGTATACGGAATCTAGACTATTCGGATGTAGAAAGGCGATAGATACAAAGCAATAGATAGTTAATAGTTATATGTTTCGAAATATTTGTAGATGCCTTCTCTTAATTTTTCGAGATCCGTTTCCTAACAAATGATATCGACCGTTGGTTTTCACGCAAGACATATTTAAATAATTTGTCTAAATTCTGATTCTTTATCTGCAATCTGATTTATTTTTATCCGGCTAACACGTTAACGTGGGATTAGCTTTGGCATAGCAAAACATTTCATTAAACACCTTATTGTTTTCTAAAGAAGTGTTGGTTGGTTGATATAACCAATAATTTATAGATATATATAATATAGAATATTTATCCATATATATAACAGAAAATTTCACTAGTTTTCCGTGGCCAACCTTTTTTATATCTGTCTTTCGTGCATTGACCAAATATTTCAATCTCAATTAATAACTTTCCGCTTACTTCCTTACTAGGGTCATAGCGTCTCTGGGGGCCACAGCCACCACGGCCACCACAGCCGACAGCACCACGGCGAAGGTGGTAGGAACGGTGGGAAGAAGTGGGTCTACCACCACGGCTACCCAGCGAAAACAGCGAACTTGGTAGTGATAGATCGACGAAACGATTACCAACACGGCCCACAGTACTTTGGTTAATTATTTATAAGTAGATTATAACTTCATTTGGTAAATTTTGAGATCATGATGTTAATGGATCATTCATAAATTAATACGCAGCTCAGGTGGAACATTTTGGGAAATTATAACTTTTTTGTATATTAAATCTCGTATAATTTTTACAAACGTGATCTTATAAATAGCGAGGAATGATAAGTGACGCTGGGAAATTACTATGGACATTCTCTAAATTTGTCTTATTTATGAATTACACCTTGGATTCCTATATTTAAATAATATCTCCCGAGAATTATTTTAAGAGCGCCAGAGAAAGTTGAAACGAATTTAAAATAGTTTAAGATTTGCTCAAGCTTGTTAACCCACGTTTGCACAAATAGCTTGCGCAAATTGTGTACATTTTATATGTTATTGTAATGATAATGTTTTAATTTTTTATAATTTTTGTCACTGAAATTGAAATAATATTAAAGTAAATACAATTAGCATAATTAACAAAAAACATATATTATCCTTAACAGATTAAACAAAGACAAACATCACATATTTGATTATTTCGTTTTAATTAACGTATACACAAATAGACTCACTTTTAAAGATTGTCATATTATATTGTATTCATTGAAATTAACACCATATTTCCATGTGGTAAGGTTCAAAGTCAAATTTATCGCTCAATAAGAAACTGATGCACCCGTAGGCAGAGTTTTGCTTTGGACCATTTTTATATATGATCGTGAGTCTAGAATCTAGATAGATAGCTTAGATAAACGAGTAGTATCATATAGAGATATAATATATATAATGGCTTAAATCGTACCTAACTCTCATTTTCGTTCCTACTTTACTGTTTTTAGTAAGACATAGCTACGTAACGCTCGCATGGATTGGATTAATTTATTGTAAATAGTTAATGTAAATAAGTGTTGAATAAAATGTTCCAATAAATTAATGTTTTATTGTTTTTTTAATAAAGGTTTGTTTTCCTCGTCTTATAGTTGTTTTTCATTTTTATACCTAGTCTAGTTCCTTATTGCAAATCTAGAAAACAGTTATTGAGTATTTAAACATCAAGCTGTTGCTGTCTTTTTTTTATGTCACAGTCGGCAATGGAGCTGGTGGATCGCCTGATGGTATTTGGCGAGGCATAAGGTCCATTGCAGATCTTACGCCTCTACACATGGATTGCCGACTGCAAATTGGGCAGGAATTAAGAAAGGATTGACGAGAGGAATAAAGGAAAGGACTGGGAAGGGTAAGAAAAAGGATATGGGGATTCGGCTCCCTCACTCCCTGAACGAAAAACAGCAGTATGGTATTTCACGACGGTCTTCTGTGGGGGAGTGACACGTCCCCCTGCGAGCTGGCCCAATTAATGCCGAAGTGTGCTCCACTACCACATATATATACTTAATCGTTAATACTCAATTTGATTTTTTAATAATGCTTTGGTAGCCTAGAAACAGGCTAGCTAGAAATGGGAAATCTATAGAATTCTATGTAGGTGCGAAAAATGACAAATAAATTTTCGTGTATTTTACAGAACTATTTTATTCCCTTAGGGGTATAATCTATAAAAATCCTTTCTTAGCGGATGCCTGTCGTCGTTTATGTTTGCTACCTGCATGCCAAACTTCAGCCGGATCAACGCAGTAGTTTGGGTTATGCGTTGATAGATTTGTCAGTCACCTTTGCGTTTAATATTAATTAGCATTAAGATTACGTTATTCGAAACAGTCCTGATAGACCGGGAGATGGTGACACAAATTACTGGGTCATTTGTACCAGTATGGCGGTTCTTCAGTGGTCTAATTACGTAAAGGCAAAAAGGAAAATGATGGTCATAGCGCT